>NW_021938789.1:20760704-20883449 GCF_001715985.3 Manacus vitellinus | reverse complement strand
TCCCTCTTCTTCGAGATCAGTATCAAGTCGCTGCTGAAATCCTGGAGCGGCAGCAGCAGTAAGTATGTCGCTGCACCCCGAACCACGGCAGCGTAGCAGATATCTTACTTTATGTATGTTTATATGT
The DNA here is from genome assembly GCF_001715985.3 of Manacus vitellinus. Classification (NCBI taxonomy): domain Eukaryota; kingdom Metazoa; phylum Chordata; class Aves; order Passeriformes; family Pipridae; genus Manacus; species Manacus vitellinus. The sequence goes on along the minus strand of NW_021938789.1, from coordinate 20,883,322 downwards.
ATGTATTTATTTATTTATGTGATTATTGCATGCTGCTATGTGAAATTGCCCTTTAAAAAGCAGCTTTTTAGCAGTGCTGTGTGCTGGTGCAATTTGGCATACCAAGGTGAGAGGTGAGCAAAGTGCACTATCCGCTTCTTAGTTCTTGTGTAAGATTATATATGTATATATTTATTTTTTATTTTCTTATGCTGCAGTTGTCTGTCTGATAAAGTCCTTTGCACCCTTTGCTGTCCAAGAGAGGTGACAAGTAGATGCTCGTCTCTGCAGAGTTACCAGATGCTGACGCTGTGTCTTAGTTCTGTCAAGCTCCAAATGCTCCTTTGAAGCAAATCAGTCACCCTTAGACAGTGTATTTTACAGGGGGCAGTATTTTTGTGCCTCAAGCCTATTATTAAAGCTGCAAGAAGTGCCCACTTTGATCTTCTAAATGGCTTGAAACTAGAGTTTCTAGGAGGATTTCTTTTCTTGATTAAACCAGGCAAACCAAGGATGCTGCTCTTGGTTCAGAGAACCAGTCTGTCCTCAGATCACCCCTTCACACATGCTTCAATGCAGGGTCTGGGGCCGGGCGCTGCTTGCGCTGTGTAGCAGGCTGTGCTAACGTAAGCACAGCAACTTAATGACAGGTCGCCAGGAGGTGATAAAGATGACATATTTGAACATCAGCTGAGTATTTCATATTTCTTAAGTGTCTTGTATTTTTAAAAATGAAAAAGGTCAAAAGGTAGAGGTATCTGGTATCTCAGCTTTATGTGTCATTAATTGCTGCTTGAGGTATACTGGGATGCACAGTTTCCACTCACCAAACACTTCATAAAAATACCTGCGTTAGGATTTTTACCCCAATACAAAAGGGTTTGTTTCACCTCTCTGTCTTGTTTGAAGGAATTAGTAACAAGTTAGTTGTTGTACAGTGTATTAATCAGTGCTAGGAGTTTATGCAGCTACTTAGTTTGTCCTAATAGCTCATTCGGACCTGATTTGCTTTTGCGCTACCTGCTGTAATTCATGATTTGAACTAATAACTTCTAGACTTATAAGATAAAGCAATGAATATTTCAAAATTGGCATCCTTATAGGTTTTACTTTTTACTTTTTTTAGTTTGTGTCTTGCAAATCAACTATATCTGTTCCAAATTATACCTTGTAATCATACTTGGTGGTTTCTAATGTTTTTGTTGAAGTAAAGATAACCAGAAGGATTTTTCTAATATTTTGTAGTAGAAGTTGAAGATGTCTTATGACAACGATGAAAAATCTTTAAAGTTAATTCATGTATATTGTTTCCAAACTAAATAAAATTATAGGATAAATCAGTTACAATAAATTCTATCTGCAACTAGATTAATAATTCTGGAATAGATAAGGAGATAAATTGCAGAATCTAGACTAGCTAATTATCAGCTGTAATAAGATAGAGAGTAATAATAACAAAAAGGGTGTCTGACAAGAGGTTATATATGATGCTATGTTTTCTCCTTTATGCCCTCTGTTATGTAAGCACAATGGAATAAGGTCTTCCTGACTCTTTCATCAGGAAGTGGTACTTAGATCACCCACCAACAAACTGATTTTCTGTGCACACTGATTAGATAGCTGAGGTTTATTTCACTTTTTTCCCCAATTGTCGCTCCATTTGTGAAAACTGCTGTGATCGTGGCATAGGTGCATGTCTGCTCTGTAAGCGTGCGAGAGTCGCATCCTGATGGCTCGCTGTGCACACTGGCCAGGAGCAGACCACTCTGTGCAGCCTGTGCCGGCTCCAAGTGTTGTGATTCACAGGGATACCTTAGTGAGTTGGGCTGGAGCAGGCAAGCTGGTTGCTTTTTTCTGAATCATTTTCTAATCAAGTGATGCAGTGTGTGCAGAGTGAGGAATTACGCAGTATTTATGTTGAGGATGTGTTTGGAAATTCTGGAAACATTCATATGCTAGGAAATTACTTGAGAAAAGTTTCTGCTGTGTTTTCATAAAATTTTTAGATGCAAATGCTACTTTTTATGGTTTTTACGATAACTTAAGATTTTTGTATGCTAAAGGATGTCAGAAGAGGAGTGTGTATGCTTGCATGCATTTCCATATACATAAAAATAAACATCTTCAGAGAGTGTTTAAGTGTATAACAGAAAGACAGCAAAGCTCCATGGGTCTGGTTAAGGACTTGCTAAGCTGGCATAATGTTGCAGTGCTGGATAAGGTTTTATTGTAGTTGATCTTTTTTCTTTCAGTAACAACAATGAAGTGACATTCATACGGCCTAGTTTCAGAATGCTGTCTCTGTGCCAACAATTTTAGGCATTACTTCTTTTTAAATGGAGTCAGGAATGTTCTTTTAATCCAACAGCGAAGTGAGGATGTTCCTGCTTAAGAATTATTTGCTTACTGAAGTTGTGGATGTAATGGAGGCTTTATACTGGCTTGTCCTTAGGTTGCTTGGCTCTATAGTATTTAAGGAATCTTAGTTGTGATAATGTATCTCAGTGTTCTTGGGTTCTGTTGTTCAGTCCATTGCAGTTTCAATATGTGGTCTCTTTATCTATTTTTCTGAGGTCTCGATTTTGTAGAAAAGATATTCATTTTTATTGTTTATATTGAACAGAGTAAGAAAGCTCTCAGATTTTGTCTACAAACTCCTTTGTTTAAGGTTAAGGAGATCTGGATGCCATGAGAATTACTATTATTAATGCAGTATGGGGGGGGTTCAAAAACCAAATTTGGTGCTGCTTATAGTGGAAAGCATTATGTAATACATACCTTTTGGTAAGACACAAAATAACTTTTAATGAAAACTAGGCATGTATTTCTGGGACTTAGAGTCTGGACAGGAACAACTGCTTCCAGTAAACACAAGTACAACCCATTACTGCTTTATTAAAAGCTCTTATGTGTTTCCAGTATATACTGTATTAATAGTCATATCCTGTTTGAAAATGAAGAGTTATTTCTGGATTTTTTTTTAAATTTTTTTAGTAGTATGTATTGTCTTTCTAATTACTAACATGCAACTTTCTGTTGCTGTGCTGCAGTTGTGCTCTGTCTGGTTAACAGAAGGGACTAAACAGAAGGGTACACCTGTCCTGTGGATGCTTCTCTGTCCTTAAGCTCATCTCTGTCTTCTTCTGGTAAATCAGTTTTGGGGGTGATTCATGAGATTTTTGGTACCGTCTTGCTCAGCTTGATTCAGAAGTCATGCATATATTTCAAGAACCCGTGCTGGTTAAAAGGACAGGGCTGCACTTAGCATTGTGCCTGCCAAAGCTACGCTGAGGTCGTTGCCCTTGACCTCCTTTTGATAAGAGTTGTGACAGTGATTTTGAAGTTACTTTTACTTCTGAGCCTGGGAACAAAGTCCTGCCAGGAAAGCGAGCTGCATCTGCCTGTACAGCAATTGGTTTTGAAACTGTGTTATAAAATCAGAAAGAAATGGAGCAACTTTAAAAACAAGTGAATTATTGGAGCTGTGGCTGCCAGGTGCTGACAAGCATGTGAAAACTGGGATGCTGCCTGGCAGATACTTCTGAATCATTCTTTCTGTGAATGAAAAAAAACTCTTGAAGTTGAATACTCCCTTATCTTCCCATAGGATTAGTCTGACTGAAGATTACTTCCTCCTTTACCAACCAAAAATGAATTCTTGGCTCTCAAGAGAGGTTCTGCTCTGATAGTGCAGTATTTAACAAAATAACTGTAATGGATTCATTTTTATCCCGTGACTTTTTGTTTTATGACAGCAATGAAGCTATAATTTAAATAAGAAAGGTGAGATCACATTACAGTGCCATGATAGGAATGTATATGAAAAAGGACCATATGAAGAATTGTGGAACAAATGTTTCCTTGTCAGTCTTATTCTCTGGGAGGAGATAGAGTGAGCTGAAGTATATATGGAGGTGCACTTCAGCTGCTGACGGTGGTACTTGTCTCATCCTTTTAGTGAGCTGTTTTGGGTTATTGCTTCAGCAGAAATTTTCTTGGGAAGGTGGCAAATTTTCTTTTGTTGTGAAATTATCCAACTGAATCATCTCAAGGGAAGGAGGGTGGATGTTGAGACTGGTGTAAAAGACTGTTCAGGACCACCTACCTAGCAGTGAGAGGCTGACTGCCTCTTTTCCTGGGCATGTATGGATGTCTCAACTCAGCTGGATCGAGTCTTACTCTCATGTATATTGCATAGAAGCCTCCTTTATATTTTCTCATTTTTCTTCTGTATGACTGAGGTGGTATGATTGGGGTTTTGGGTATTTTGGGGTTGGTCTAGCTTAAACTACTAGTAAACATTCATAGCTACATGTATACTTTTTGCCTGCTTTATCTGTTTGATGCCTGCAGTCTGTACTGTAACACTTTGTGTGTAGGTTGGGCGTTAGGGCGTGGATTAGGGAAGTGTATATATCCAGATTTTTAGCAGTCATATCCTTTACCAGCTAAGGATGTATGATGTTTTGGGCCTTACCTTGGACTTCTCTGCACATAAATGTGGAAAATATTGAACTGTGATTTAAAAAAAAAAATAAAATTTTTTTTTGGAAGAGTGTCATGTGTGAGGTTCTTCATATTAATTTTTTAATAAGATACCTGCTTTGTTGGAAGTACGTTATGTGTTGGGATATACATTGTTTATGTTCATCAGGCATAGATGCACTAAAATGAGCTTTCCATTGGGACATTCTTTCTATTAAAGTAATAAACTTTTTGCTACATTCTGTAATGATTCAAATCATGGAAGAGAATGCCGTTGAAAGGAGAAAGTGCACCAAATGCAAACCACTCTGTCAGCTACTGTTGCTGGAATAAACTGCATGCTCTGCAGGGACTTCAGGAAAGCTCCAGATAAACCAATTGCAGCAACCCATATCAAATACCCCATTTCTGCTGACTTTTTTTTTTTTACACTCTAGCTCTGGTGCTTTTGTATTTGAGGGGGAAAGGTTTAGACATTAGGGGTTTAATAGCATTTAAGAGATCACTGACACAACAGCATTTATTTATTTAGGAAGGTAACTGCTAACTGTTGTATACTATATCCTGTGTGCATGCAGGTTTTCCCCTGCAGAGAAAGAAATATTCTTCCTCATTTCTATACAAAGAGTAATGATGCTAGTCAAAGGGAGCTATTAAATTTTGTTAGGTACAGTCCAAAATAAAGGGTGAATTTAAACTTAAAGAGGAAAAGACCATTCTAAATAAAAGGGGATGTGCAACCTGAAAGATACCAGGCCATGCTACTGTAAATGTGAATTAAGTGTTTGAACCCTAACATTCCCAGTCACCTGTGTGAATGCCACAAGCAGAGGTTTATATTAGTAGGTCTGATAGAAACTACATGCTGTGAGAGATTTCATGGGAGTTAAATATGATTTGTATAATAACCTACCAAGCTGCAGTAACAGAAGAACATAAAATGCTGAGGCATAGAATTGCTTTGTTTTAATTACTTTTATTATTAGAATAATATCTATTGGAAAATTAAGGTACATAAAAGAATAAACTTCCTGTAATTGAGTTTGCATTGATAACTCTCATTAGACAAATTGAGAAGTTTTTATAAAGTGATCTAGAAGTATTTAAAATACAGTGATGGTCAAAAAGCAAGAGGTGGAAAATGTTTTAATACAGTTACAGAATTACTTGTTTTATGAGTCTTTGATTAATCGTATTTTAAACTTGCTGCTCTAAGTAGGCATAGTTAGAACAAACAAAAAAAGCATTATGTGTAGGACAGATTTTGCTCAGTTCAGAACAAATTCTACTCATGAATATATAAAGCTTTCAAAACAGTAGTAGAAAACAATAGGCATATAAAACTTTTTTCTCATTCTTTACCTTTTCTCATTCTTCTAAGAATCAAGCATTTGAAAATCCAAAGACAGGATATTTCAGATTTACATAGCCTCAGAAACAGACTGCTAAGAGTTTAAAAACCCAACCATTTCAAACTTCTAAAATAAAAATTTTAGTTTAAAACATTAATATTTATAGATTTCTTGCTCAGGAATTAGTTCAAGTTCTAGAAGCAATTAATTTCCTAAAGACATCTTAGCACAGCATGGGAGGTATAAATAACTCCTCTGCTTCAGCCCATCAGGCACAGCTGGCATGTAATTTGGGGATATTTTCAACTTTATTTTTTGAAGTTTCCTTTGCAGACAATTGGTACAGACAAGAACAGTAGTCTAGAAAGATGTATGAGTGCCTTAAGCCCTTGCGAATCAATGCTAGCCAATTAATGGATTTTGGAAAGAATTGTTACATTCACAGTGCTATCAAAGCAGTGTAAGTAGCCTTAGGGTTTGTTGATTTTCTTCCTTTTGCTTCTTTTATTCATCATCCCTCTTTGTTTCCTTTGTTCACCCTGCTGAACTAGAACTGGAGATCTTCAGGTTGGAAACAGTGGTGTTTGCGAGGCTGCCAGTGCGCCAGGGTCACTGGTCAGTAAGAACTCAGCAGCTCTTAATGCAGCCGATGTCGGGCTTAGGAAACTGCTTGTCTGACATCTCAGTGGAAACCTGCCTCCTTTTTCTCTCTTAATGTCTTGTTTTGTGCTGGATGTCAGCAGGACATAGCAGTTGGGCCAAATATCACCAGATTTTACTGTTCTTTCAGCTACACATAGGGTCTTGTCCTGAAAAAAGAGCGGCTGGCAACTGGCACTTCATTTTTATGACAGCAGAATGAAGAAAGGAGGAAGCTGACCCAAGTGTGCTGAGGTTTGGCTGAGAAGTTCAAAGGTTTTCTTGGTAGCTGTTTGAGCACTGTGTCCAGAAACTCATGGCAGACTGATCTGGGGATATTAAGGTGCAGTCATACGTTGTTCTGCTTGTAGGAGTGTTCTTATCCTTGAACCTCTCTCCCCTCCAGAAACTAACTGGATAGTAAAAGAGGAAGGAGGAACCCAAAACCTAGCAGAAGTGCATGGATAAGAAATATTTTCGAGTCTTCTCTTAGTTTTAAAACTCTTCTTTAATAATAATTTTAAAAACCCTGAAAAGGTACTTCAAGCTATAATTTTTCCCCCACAGGAAGAAAACCCCACCAGTGTATCACTAATTCTGAAAGAATTACGTTAAGCAAAAAAAACTTGTCAAACCCAAATTTTACAGATATATTTTAATCCATAGTTTGTGCCTATCTTTTATGGCCACATCATCCCTAACTGGATGGAACTGTAACTGGATACTGTAACTGGAAAACTAGAGGGCTTATCTTGGAGAGAACAAGGAAAACAGAACCACCTTTAATCAAGTAGGGGAGAGAATGGTGGGACAGGGCCTGGGAGGTCCCTAGGGAGGGTGTGAACATCAGTTCTGTATTTTTGGAAGCAAACTTGCACAATTTCAGTATCTAAAATGTGATGAAGGGTGAGAATTAGGTTGCCACTGAGCATGAAAACTTTCTGAAGCATATTGAGGTGAAGTTCAACATCACTAAAATTGAATCTCACTGTGCTAAACTGATGTCTTCCTGGTGATGCAAGTTTTCAGAATGGTAAAAGAATATAGTATGCACTGCTTATTCTGAAGACTTGAAGTGAAGAAATACTGTTTCCTCGGTTAATTTTAGTTTAATTACTGGTCTATTAGATATATTCTTGCACTTCTGTTGTTCTTTGTCAAGCTTTTATATCTCTTCTGGGTTTCCTTCTGCTGAGACCATTTACCTTAATGGTGCTGAGAAAAATGGTCTCAAGTCCTTGAGAATTATTTGCAGTTTTAAGACTGGGGTTATGGAAACAGACTGCCAGAAAGTGATTGTGAATATTGGATAGCTTTAGCTCTTTGGGGACTGGGAGAAGTGACAGAGACCTATGAGGGGCAAAAGAGCAGCTGTGCTGTCTTGACAGGATTGTCTCTGCAGGGTTATTCTCAGGGGCCTCAGTCACTGATTCCTGATGAGTGAGAGTACTTTCAGAAGCTGTAGACTAGGCCAGAGTTAATCTTCTGAGTTAGTGGCAATGTAATGTGTGTGTGTTTTGTGTGTCTTAACTAGAAAAGTCTCATGAGAAGGGGGATGGGATATTTCTAACCTTTAAATGTATTGGTCCATCTTGTTAACTTGAAGATGTCTGCTACTGTGCAGTCTGTGTTGTGACTCCAGTGAGGTGGCAGATCCTCATGAAGGATTGCAAGTTTTCATCAACATCTGCAATTGGGGAAAAAACCTGATAGATTTCTCTTGAGTTTTCTCTGTTTTCCTCTCCTTTGCTTTTTCCCAAGGACAGCTGCTTTAGCAGGGTATTGATAACATATTCGTGGAGATGAAACCCTGTCCTCCCTTTGAGTTGTGGCTGTGGAGTAGCTGTGTTGCTGGTCAGACTGCCTTCTGTTCTCCATCTGCAGAGGAGGAAAACTTGTAACCTCATTCTTGTGCGGATCAAGCAAACTTATAGTCAGCTCAGAAGAAAAGTGGGCTTTTTATAGCATGGTTAAAACAGCTTGATGTTTTATGTTGGTGTTAATATGTGTCCATACAAACTTAAACACCACATCCTCATGGAAAAAGATGAGCGATGAGCTCTGGATGTGAAACTCATATTTCTAGGTCATTGGCTGAGAGTGTAACTTGGCAGAGGCCAGAGCTTGTTATCGTTTTGTGGTTTGCATTTGGTCTCCTTCCAGGTGTCAGGACCAGAGCACTCCCTGCTTTGAGGCCCTAACCCCCAACTGAGCTCCATAGTTACTGCACAGTCCCACCATGGCCAAACTGCTTCTCTGCTCCTCTCCCCCTCAAAAGTTGTTCAATTATTTATCTCGTCTGTGTTTTATTACTGTAGAACGATTACTGAGGTAGAGTTATCTTAGGATACATGCAGAATTTGCCTCTGTATCTGACATGCTGAGGAAGCTTGAAGTCCAAAACCTTGACCAGAGAGGTTGAGATTTCTGGGGTTGAGTGGGAATAACTGGGCAACGCATAAAATCCCTTCTGGTAACAGTATACCTGAGCAAGAAGGAAGGAAGTATTGCTTCATTTTCAAAATAATGCTGCCAGTATATTTACATATTGCAGCTTGGGAGATGACAGCATTGACTAGCTGTCTGTGCTGATTTTGGTCGTTAACCTAAGTGACCTTTTTATTAATTATATAGCAGTACTAGAGAGTGCTACAGATTATCGGACCATTTTGTGATATCCTCTACTAGGAAATTTTACCCTCTCTTCCTGAAGAGGGACAAACATTGGAGAATTTTCAAAGCAGAATCTAAATAGTTTTTTATTTTTTTTCCCAGTATATTTGTTCTTTTTATATTTGTGATGAACTGTGTAGTCTTCTAGATATGCAAATACTACTGTCATTAATGGCCAAGCCATAGGTGGTGTCAACTCATGTGGTTAAATGCTTAGTTACTTTTCAAGCCTCAAAACCTGGTAGTATTTGAATGATTGCAGTTCTGAATGTAGCTGTGACACAGTTGTCTTACATCCTTACAGGCTGCTCTCTTTAAAGTATGGTTTTATGTATAAACATGTTTTTATTCCTGTCCATCAACATGGAAGAGTCAGAATAGATTTTACCATACTTCATTTTGTAGGCAAGCATTTCTGTTACTTTGCTGATAGACTGTGGATATTTTCCATGTCTTCCTACAAAAATACAAAACCTACTCTTTAATTTTTACCAGAAAACAGCATAGGAAATGCTGTGGCCATATTGTATAAACCACGTAGCAGATGTAAATGTGAGATCTTATAAGACGGAAAGCAGATGTTACTTAAGAATTGAGGGGAACAAAGGCTGTGTGTCCAATAGGTCCATCCAGCAGCCAGGCACCAGGACAGGAATGCTCAAGGTGTCTGTCCAGCAAAAAGGCACCACAATGCTTGTGTCAAGCTTTACATCTGGAATCCCTGGCCATGGTATGAAAGCCAAGAATGCCAGGTGCCACATTCTCCTCATCTCCCAGGTTCCTCTTCAGTTGCCAATGGATTTTGGAGATGTGTGTTTGGAGCTGTCAGTGTTCCGTGTCTCCATCCTGTCCCTCTTCTGAGAGTCATTGCATGGTTCTTAGTCTCCGGATCTGGATGGGTTGTGAAACTGCAGATGGGTGCAGGGGGTGTGTCCAGGACCTGCTCACCTCGGTGTTGTTCATGCAGGACATGCTGAGAGCCTCACTTCCACTGGGGTCTCCACAGCCAGACCTTCCCGTTCACACCAGTCTGACCTCTCACTTACGGTTCTCTGTAATGCTTTTTAGAACTTATAACAATGTTTTGAAACCAGATAAAGGTTCTTACTGTGGAGAGAGCAAACTATGTTTTGAAGTAAATCAGAATCAGATAAAAAGTTAAAATGAAAGTTGAGGAAGGTAGGAGATATTTCCTGCCTGTATTTCCTCATACCAATATATAGAGCTCAAATCTTTAAATGATCAATTTAGCTGTGTATTTTGGAGTTGCATGGACAAGCATATGACAACCTATTTTTATTTCAGATGTGACTAGTCTCCTCCCATGGAACTGACAAAGAAGCTGTTAACTCTGAAACTTCGGTGTGTTTATGGTGGCTAAGAATAGCTCTGCATGGCACTTAGTATTGTCTTCTTACAGAAGTCCAGTTTGAGCACTGACTGTGTCTGCGTGCTGTGGGAGATTTTTTGACAGGTTTGTGCTATGCCCTTGAGCTTCATCTGAAGACTTAAAGCTCTGAAGGCTGTCATCTGTTATCCTAAGGAGTTGCACAACTTTGAATTCTTGCTAATTAAATTTACTTTTATTTTCACTAAGCATAGATAAATTTAGTCAGAAGTCTGATTAGAAATACAGAGTCTCGTGCTTGTTTTTAAAATAATATTGTTAACTAGGGTTTCATGTGAACTCAATGCTACCTTTTGCTGTTAAAGACTTAAAAAGTGCTGAGAAGCCTCAAAATACAATACTCACACTAACCACAGAAGCAAAGCAAATTTGGATAAGTGACCTAATGAACAATCCTAAATTTTATATGTATCTGTTAATTTTCATATTCATCAAACATTTTTCCTCAAGAAAAATTGAAAATAGACATCCCAGACCATCAATAAATTAAGCAGCTGATATTGCTGGTTTTCTTTAGACTTTGATGAATGAAAGGACTTAGCTCCAAATAGTGTATTTGATAAACAGAAAAACACAGACAACTAACTACACCTAATTTAAAAACAGAATTTACAACCACATTGTAAGATATGTGTATGCCAACACAAGCACATTTATGTTTTAGTTGAAAAAGTAATCAGCCTCCCCTATGTGCTGATAACTCTTTGGTTACTTTTACTGGGAGCTGAAACCCATTAGAGTTGAATTTTCAGAAGAACTGATCCCTTCAGTGCATGGCAGAAATCTTTATTCGGGGAATGTTCAGATAATTTATTTTTTTTTACCGTTAAATTTAGGTAGTTACCTAGATGTGCAAAAAATTGGGTTGGTTTTTTTTGTTTGTTTGTTTGATTCCTCAGCAAAATTACTGTAAGAATATGCTTTTGAAAATGTTGATTTCTCTTTTTCTGTTTTTCCCTCCTTGATGTGTTTGTGTTAAATGTGACAGATTAAGTCTCATTTCTTTTCCTTTTCAGCCTCTATGTTTGTATGGAGTATTACGTGGCAAAGCTGACAGAATCTTGAGCGTAGAACAGTTGTTCTTTTCTGAAATTGATATTTAGTGCATGGACATATTCTATCCCTGATCTCTTTATGCTTGAGCATATTCCAATGCTTGATTGTATTTGTTAGTTTATTCTTTTTTTGCTTTTTTTAATCCTTGTGTCTAGCTTTAACACTTCAATTTTCAAACCATACCTTGATATCAGAAATGCTATTATAATGTTTCTGAGTACTTCATTAGACAGTTACTTACAAAGATGTGAAAATGCTCTGTAAATGGACCCAGTCTGGTCTAATGTATGGGTTTTGAGCTTTAACTTGTAGAAATATTTTTCATTTGAAATACTAATGGAGCATATTAAAGTAAATTCTGTTGGTTTCTCTATAAATTTTTTAAAAGAAGTTGTTTTGAGTGGTTTTTTTCTCCTTTTTTAAAAAAAATAGTACGATTTGAAGTTCTTGGTTACTTTCTAACTGATGTTCCAGAGTCCTTTTCCAAAATAGACTTTTACTGCAAAACTACCAGCATTCATTACTTTCTTGCATTTGCTCAGGAAAGGTATCAGTTTGACATTAATGAGGATAATTGAGGATAATGAGCATAATGAGGATAATGAGGAAAAGTATTTTCCTCTTTCAGCTGGGAGCTGGAATTGCCCTCTTCTCACAAGGAAAGAATAAGTAGGCAGTGAAGGGAGGGAAGGCTAAACAAACTACCTTGGGTTGTGCTCTGCAAAAGAACTCTTTGCAAAAGAACTCTTTGCAAAAGCTTTTGGCTTCTGACACAATCTTTTTGGAAATAATATCAAGCGTAAATTTGTTGAGCATTTTGACTGTTTTTTCTTTCAGGTCAGTGCACAAATAGGATAGTTTTGTATCCTCAAGTCTTCAAACTGAGGATGTGGAGTTTTGTTTTTCCAGTGAAATGTGAAGTAGGAAAGATGAGATAAGGTGTTTAAGTTTCTGTTTGCTGTTAACAAAGACTGTGGTAATTTTGATGTATCTTTTCACTGCTGCCTTTGCCTCCCTTCTGCTTTTTAGTTTAACATCACTTAGCATTGATATAATTTTATTGCCTTTGTTAAGCTCATGCTTAATATAGGATTCAGAGCATCAGTGTGTTTCCAGCCTGGTGCAGCCTTCGATTTGATAGTCTAGGAAAGTGAAAATGGATTTCCTTGTAGCAGCACATGTTCTGTTCTCTGCCACGCTTCCCTCACCCCTGTGGGCTGAGCAGGGCATGCCTTCTGTACCAGTCAGAAAGGTCCTGGGGGAGAAAGTGTGAATGCATGTTTACCAGGACACTTAACTGTTGCTTGAGAAGTTGACTATCATTCTGTGGCTCTCAAACTGGAGTCACATCAGCCAGGAGAGAGAGTGAAGAGAAACCAAAGTGCCCCCAGCAAGCTTAAATTTGTGCAGTAGGAGTCTACATCCCCCTTGGAAACTTCTTCTAAAAAATAAAAAACTCCAAGAGTTAGAACTGAGGGAAAGCTATGTGGTACTCTTAGAAGTTATGGCCTCTCTGCCATTACATGAATGCACAGTACCATCTAAAACCATGATAACTATGAATGGTATGGTGATGACCCTGAGCTTATAGGTCCCCATGAAAGCCAGGGAATACTACTGGCTGAGACTTAGTGGTGGCTTGTTTTACATTTTCCAAAGTGCAGGTGGATCAGAAGAACTAACAGAATGAACCAATGTTATGCAGTTCTATCCTTGCTCTCCATATTCAATGGGAAATTGAAATCTTTGTGCCTGTTGCAGTAATAAAGCTAAATAAGAAATAAGCATCAGACAGTACCCTTTAAAATTAGTACTGTAAGCTTATTTTTGGCAATTTAATCATACTGGAATAGAATTTCTTCTGAATTTGTATCATTACTGAAGGTATGACTTGCAATGCTGTAGGAGCCTAATGTTGAGGATAGGAGGTAAAGAAACAACCTCAGGGTTTTTTTATGTTTATGTGGTTATTTTTTTGAGAGAATGCAAAATTTGTAAATTAGTGAACTTTGGTGGTTATATGTGCTCAGTTGTTATAGTTCAGTCTTTTGAAGGAAACTGAGATACCAGGATTCATATCTACATACTTTGCTGGTGCAGTGCAAAGTAATTGGACAGTAGGGTCATGTTAAGTCATCACAAGGTCTACTGGGAAAGGAGACAGTGGGTAACAGGTGTGTGCTTGAGTTGGTATCGTTTCTCTATGAAGTTTGCAGCTTGATTACAGAACTGTTTTCCAGCAGAAATTCATATATTAAGTCGAACTTGCTTTATTATACATGCAGCCTTAAATTGAATTGAAAGCTACAGTTGTATAAAACCTCAGGACAGTAAAAGCATTTCTGAAAACTACCACTGAGAATTTAACTTATAGCCCTGAACCTTTACATTCCTGCCATTGTCCTGCTTCCATATGTGACGGATTGTGTTCTAGGTGCTGGACAGATGAGACTTATCCTTTACATTCTTTTAAGCTGATCTTGCATCATGGGAGCAGCTTTCTGACAGTGAATCAAAACATGTTAAATATATTAGTAGTTTGGAAGTATGCTATTAAATAAATCTCACTTCTTTCTAAGTAAAGATTTTTATGAAATGCAAAATATGATTTTTAATTAAAATATTTTATCTGAAGAGGTTTTTTATTCTGGCAATTGTTCTAGAAGAGGAATTACATAAGCTACATTTTTAATGGTCTGACACTTTAATAGTCAGGATTTCCTGATGGCATGCCATAATCAAGAGTGACTGGGTAGGACTTGAGACAATTGAGTTCAAACTGATTTCCTCTTCCGTCTCCAGTTTTTGTGCTGTATCACATTGTTTTCCAGTGTGTATGGTTTGGTCTTTTGGCATCTTGTGCTATCAAAATTACTTTTTAATTTTTCTTTTTTTCCTGTCTGATAATAATCTACGTGCATGGTCTACCATAGAAGGCTCTGTAAAGTGAGTCACATAATGAGTTGTACTTTTTGCATATGCTCATAGCAATTTCAACCAGTATTTCCCATATATGTCCTAACTGTTAAGTTCTTAAGGATTTTTTTTAAATGTGAATATGTAAAATTTGTCTTAAGTTCATCTTTGTGGTTTTTTTTTTAAATTTTATTTTAAATTTGTTGTTTGCTGTGGTAGTCGCTTGCACCATAGGTAGGACATTCTGCCCTGTCATCCCATACTAAGTTAGAATTACACAGCACTAGAGATCAGATGAGCTTCAGCAATGTCTTTGAGACTGTAGCTTCCAGCAACCTTTGCTGCTGTCAAATCCAGCATTCTCAGTAGACAGAGGGAGCCCAATAACGACTAATAGTCTATTTCTGACTGACTGCCCTGGATATCATGACACTATCCTGACCTCTTTTTCAATCATTAAATCAGAGCTGACTTCTTTTTCAATCATTAAATTTCTTAATAAAAGTATTTGTGTGTTCTTCTGTCAATATAAAATACTCATTCATCTGATTTAGTTGATTGTACATTATGCACATGGCTGTTGTTTATCGTGTTCAGTGCCAGTTCTGTGGAGAAACAGGTTCTCTACATACAGTATGAGGATGGAGGTTTAGAAAGAACATTTTGTGGAGTTGGTACTTCTCACCTATGTATAAAGATAAGAGAAATAACTACCATAGTCCGTAGTGGCAAAGCCAGTAGGATTTACTTGGAGAAATTCATAGCCCAGTTTCTCTCTTCTCATGTGTCTGAATTTAGGCAAAATAAGTATTTAAAAGTATTTTCCTGATTTTATCTCTGTAATTTATTTTATCTTTCTGTCTGTTCTAGAGTTTCAGGGAGGAAATTATATACCTATTTTAATTTGAGACTTTTTGAAGTAGCGAAGGGACTACAAGAGATGAAGTCTCGTACAGGGACTGGAGTGTTTGCTGGTTAGAGTTTGCTCAGCCATTAAAGCAGCTAGACAAGAAGAATGTCTTGTTCTTTTCACAATAATTCCTCAAAGAGTGCCTGAATACTAGTATGAAAAAGGGGAAAAGGTGCAACATGGCAGAGAATATAGCAAAACATCTCCAGAAGATTATGGTGAGGAGGACTTCAGAAGGGAAAGAGACCTTTCAAAGACTTTCTGTGTTTGTCACACGGGAAACTCACTTCATACATGTCAGACAATGTTCACAGACATTCATACATCTCAGACAACAGAAAAGATGGAGGAGAAAATGTCTTCTAAACTTAAATGTTTGGGGTTTGGTTGGCTGGTTGGTTTTTTTAATAACAAAAATATCACTTCTAAGTTTGATGCTATATTAGTGAAAAGTACTTCTCTTTCATTTTTTCCCTTATGGGAGACTGGTTACATTTCTAGAAAACATTATGCCAAAGGAAAATCTGAAAATCACAGTTTAAGAATGAAATTATCAGAGATATTAACAGGAGTGGGGAAAAAGACTGCTGAATCTTTGGAAGAACATAACTATGTGTCATAAGTTATACGGCAAAGCTTCAAATTTGAGGATCATTTGTAGCAGCAAGACTGCTAAGGGATTGTAATCTGACCCAGATACCTAGAAAACTGGATATTGCCAGATAAGCGTTTTATGCCTTCGAATTTCTGCTGTATTGTTGTGTTGGCAGGAAGTAACGTATTTATTACCATTCTTGCCTGTTTTTTCAGAGGTTTTGAAAGGAGAAAACAAGCTTCATGTGAGTACTTGTAGCTAGACAATATAGCAGCTGCTCTCTAAGTTGAGTCAACTTTCTGTAAAGAAAGGATGTTCAGGTTTGTTGGGGTAGAAAACTAATCTTCGTGATAAAACTCAAAAGATTTCTGTGAAGTTTTTGTTCTGTGGTTTGTTGTTTTTTTTTTTGTCCAAATGAAAGCTCAGCTGTTGTAGTACCAGTTCCCACAATAAACTCAAAAAGACTTTCTGTATTCTCTCTCTGGGTATCCTTCATGTTACAGCCATATGGTTAATTAGCTACTTGTTGAAATAAATTTATCTTCTGTTTATTGATGCAGCATTCATTTATGTTTCTTTGTTCCAGAGTTCAGCTAAAATGAATATAAACATATCTGAATCTCCATAGATAAATTGTCAATAGGGAAGTGTTTCTACTGCAGAAGTAAAATATAAGTTCTGATTTAGACATGGGGGGAAGTTATCAATACACATATAACTTCCTCTTCACTGAAAGGTTTGACTTGGCTTTACAAACCTTACGCTGAACCATATTGCTGAATTAAGCCAGTTGTAAGCCTGTTTCATCTTCTCAGGTAGGTAATCCATTCGTCTTACAAACATGTGACAAATCATAAATGCATGACAGAAGTACCAGCTACTATTGCTGGTTATTTAATTAGTTTCATCAAAATCACTTAAAATTAGTAAATGAGAGAGAGAGAGGTGAGTAAGGATTTGCAGTCTGGGCTTAGTCCATATGGCCTGTTAATGAGATAATAGTCCTTCTTTGACTGTTCATGTAGTGTAATTGGACAAATGTGGAACCATAGTCTTTGTTAAACATCTTCCAAAGAAAATTCACTGTATACTGCAAACATAGAGAAGTAGGAGAGAATTCCATAGCTCATGTTGCTGGATAAGTGAGTCATGTGGTCTGAATTGAAAATAATATGTTTGTTCATCAGGAACTATATATCCAGATTAAGGTATGAGAAATAGGGGAGAAAGAGCAGGTTCGTTTTTTTGGTCATGTATATTCTAATGTATTTGGACTGATTTCTGTTTCTACCACTGTATCTGTATTTGTGGTGTTACCAATCAGTAGGTGTGTTTTATGTAAAGCAAAGGAATATCTAGGTATCACACTATGAAAATGTGTGGTCAGTGGCCCTTAATAGATATTTAATTTCACTGCCAACAGCTGTGGGTTTTATTCACGTTATTTAGGTTATGTTGTAAAGTGACATGGCTGTATTTTCAGGAGCCTGCTGTGCCTGTCCCTTCACTTTCACTTTTTCATACCAGTATCAAGATTAATATTTGTATTGGGTATGGGTTTTTTTAAGCACCTTCTAAGAATGCCTCAAAAAATGGTCTTGAGCAGAAACTCATTGTCTTGGTCCATCTAAGCACATTATTGAGAGTAATTTATATGACTGAAAAAAATCAGAATAGCATTTGTATATAATCAGATGTGCTTAAAATGAGTATATGTTTTACAGGTTTGCAATGTCTTCTCTTTTATTGTAATCTCTTAGTACAGTTTAAGGTTAGTAACATCTTGCTGGTAAATGAGTGTTAATGAAGTAAAGGGGAAAGTCTGGATAAATGCAGTGTAATGCAGAAGGATCCACCACCTCTGCAATGACTGGTGACTCCAGCACTTGTGTGATGCTGGTGAACCAAGAAACCAGCGAGAGCCACGTGTGCTGTGGTGCTGGCTGAGCATGAGGTCAGCAGGGATTCAGTACAGCTGGAGCTGGTAGGGCAGAGATGAATCCAGCTTATGGACAGGCTTCATGCAGTGATTGGTAGTGTTACATACTTTGGACAATACCCAGTAAAGTAGACCTGGCTGGTCTGATGTGCTGTCACCATGCTTCAGCAACCCAGGTAAACTACCTGGATCAAGGATAGCAACTGCATCCTCCCATCAACACTCCGAAAGCAAATCCAAGAAATATTAGTCAGAATGGCTCTTTTTTTATATTTGTCTGTAGGTTGGAGGCTGAGATCTGGAATGTGCACCAGTTGTTAGAGCAGTATATGTTGAACTTCACTGTGCTCATAAAGCTGTTCACCATTTCTTGATCATTCAAGTCATAAGATTTTTTTCATTGGTAGAAGTAAGAGGACTTTGGAAACATAGAAAACTGATGATCAACAGGAATTTTAGAATTGTGAAATACTGATAAAGTTTCTGAAGAAGTTGTCTGTTCTAGAAAACAGATGGCTGGTCTGGGACACAGGAAACCTAGATTTAACATTTGGGTTCTGCTCATAATTTGTTGGGATGATTCTGGATAGGTTGCTGTCTCTTTTGAACATTGACATCTTTATTAGGAAAAAATGATTCCTTTGGTAAAATAACTAAAGATTTGTTATGAAACACTAACAATCACTACAGATACGTTTCCATGTATATTAATATCACTTCTGTGAGGCAGGATAACATGTTCTAGATGTTATCAGAGTAGAAGACAAGGAGATTAATTAAAAATCCTTTAAGTAACCACACATAATATTTTTAGTCTTTGGAAATTTTCTTATTGTCAGTTGGACATTCAAGCCTTAATCTGCAACAAGTATCACAGGAAATATAGAGTACCTGTGAAAGTACACATGCTGCAAAAATAATAGTAAAAAACTTAATTGTTAAAGGTGAGCTGTCTAAAATTATCTACTGCTTTAGCAATGAATTAAAAATAGCAACCAAGAATATAATCTGCTTGATGAAAATTATGGAGGCCCCTCAAAAGTGTGTTGAGTATGCTTATTTTATAGTTGGATACTTTATTTTAAAAATGCATAAAATAATTCTAGATGGATTTTCAGATATCTTTAAAGAGGTGATAGAAGTTTTGCTTGTCTGACCATTTCAACTTCCTGAGAAGCAGCAGCAACTGAAAGCAAATTTCAGTTAAAGCAAAAAACAAGACTAACTTAGAAAATACTATTTAAAGAACATATGAAGTGCCAACACTCAGCTGAGTGTAAAGTAGTACCCAAAAATACGTATGAAAGCTAAAACTCATTGTTTTGTATTAGCTATGAAGTAAAATGGACTCATCAACTGGCAGAGGCTGGGGTGTGTTTGTTGGCTTTCGATGCCCACTTGGCGTATTTGAATCCTGAATAGTCTCATTGGTAAATAGGGCGCTACTTATATCCTCAAATACTTGGTGCATTTGGGCTATGCAGAGAGAAGCAGGCTGATAAAAATAGTATTATTTAATACCAGATTTGGTGTCAAATAACCTTTCCTGGTTCTGGACACTTGTGTTTAACATGAAACAACTTTGTTTCTCATTTAGCATACATCAGGGCGTGTTGCCTTTGACCTAGGAGTGTGTTGTCTGTCTAATTATCCTTTGTATTGTTTTACTGTTCCTTGCAACTATCCAAACAATTTGGTGTGGCCTTAGCAACCAAACAATACTGTTTAACAAAGATTTCCTTACTGCACTTGCTCCCAGATTTCCCACGTAGCAGTAGCTCACATCAGAGCAAACAAACAGGATATTGTTTCAAGTGAATAATGTTCACTGTTTTCAAGTGATTTATGAAAATAGTTTTTTAGTTTTGAAGTGTTGCAAGTGGTATGGTTTCTGGTTCCAGATTTCATCTGAAGTTCTGTAGAATAGTCCATGTTTTGAAGATTCAAAACAATGTTTGAAACATTTTCGGTGGCAGCTAAGAGTAAAGAATGGCTTATACTGTGATGGCAAAGAGTAGCAGAAATTACTTAATCCTGTCCTGTAATGAGATTTTTTTTTCCCATTAAACATATTTAAAATCCACATAGACCCTTCCTACAATGTTATTGATTGCAGCTTCATGAGTAAATGAATCCCACTGAACATAATTATACTAAATAATATTGTTGTTTGACCTAGTTAAGAAATCCAATTATAGATTTTGACTTTTCTCTTAGGAACTGTTATATATCTTCATATTAAACACTGTCAGGCTCCCTCCTGTTTTCCCTCCTGCATGTTTGTTTTCTGTGTGTGCTTAACTAACTTAGTAGTTTTACAAAGCAGATAAAACCATGAACATTGGCATATGCAAGGCAAGGGTCATTAATGTGAACCATTATTGCTCTCATGAATTAGAGTCCTCAGCAAGTTCATGGATGGAAGTACATTCTAGTAATTTTTTCTGCCTTTTGCATACTCTGGCGTTTTAGCAAAACTAAGATATTTGTAATACTCTTGTGGCAGTGTTCATAATTGCTTCAGTTTGACAGCTTTCCCTTGTTTTTTTATGAGGATAGGTTTATTACTACCTGAAGAGTTTCTGCATGTGAACACTTAGATTAGGAACACATATGACTGTAGGATAGCTTTGACTCTGTTTTGCTGCTGGAAGAGTAAGAAGGCAGTTCTTGTTCCTATATTAACTCTCCTCTTTGTGCTGGCTCACATGTATGTGTGGTATGTGCATTGTACAACTGATGGTGTCAAATTAATGTGGGGACAATAATTAACACTCATGCTGCTTTTCCAGTTCAGTTCATTGCACAGCTGCACACTTGTGTTTGCTTGCACAGGAGGAGGGTGGTACAGGGAGTGAGGTGGTTGGGAGGGATTGCATCCCTCAACAGAACTGCAGCTTATGCCATCTGAAGGGGGCTGTGTGAAACTGTAGCTGAGGAGTGGGGTCCGTGGCATTGCTGGTGGATCTAAGGCTGTCCTGTCACCACATTTCTTTGGCTTCATGGTCACGCACTCTGCCTTGCACTGAAATTTCTGCAGCACTTATGGGAGCTAGTTGGGTTGTAGTCTAGTTGCTTCTTTTTTTCTTGCCAACATTAGATTTTTGTCCAGTTTACCCATTCCTTATGATGTCCCATGAGCCTGGGGAGAGGATTTGCCTGGGTTTAGATCAGTGTAGACAACCTTGGGGTTTCATCCTTAGTGAGAGAAACTGTTTTATAGTTTTGAAAGTTAACACACTAAGATGGTCCCTTACTGAAGATTAATTTACTAACATGAAGTAAAGATAGTATTTCAAAGATAATTGACTGTCAATGTTTTCTTGATTCTTAAATGACAGCGACTTTTTGAAGGTGATATTTTGAAAACTGAAGATAGAAGTGTATTGTGTAAACACACTACTAAGACTTAAAGTAAATCTAAATATAGTTTTAAATTAAGGAGCACAATAGTCTTTCTTAGTTTCTCTATAGAGTGAAAACAACTGGTGAGTATCAGCTTCTCACTCTTCAGGAGTGGGAATGAATTGGAACTCTGGCATATTCCCTTCCATCTGGATAATGGGAGGATTATGGCATACTCCAGTAGGTAAGTCTAGAATGAGCTGGAGCAGCTGCTTTGCTAAGTTTCTTCTGATCAGACATAGCTAATGATGTTAAAAAGGAGATTTAAACCCTCTCATGTCTTTCCAGTCTGTTTGCTTCAATTTGTGATTTAAAATAAGAGAATCCAATTTGTCTGTTGATCAGAAAAAAACTAAAGCTTTCTTACAAACTCTCATATTTAGGATAGAAGCAACTGCCTGTTTAGAAATGTGTGATATCTGTTATGGGTCATTAACTACTCAAATTTTTATTTTGTTTATCTACAGATGGAGATGAAAGGAGAGTTGTTCAAAATCTCTATGTTGAAGCATTTTTCTGTTTTGGCTATCTCATAGCTGATATTTCTGTTTCTTACCTGCTATGGCAGGGAAGGATATATTCCTTCTTTTCACCTCTTCTCAAACCTCTGTGCTCTCGTTCTTGACACACAACGCATCTCCCTTGTTTCCTGGGCTGCCTTTAGAAGAATTGGGTCTTAAGGATGACAAGAGTACAGTTGCTGGAGAATGTAGACATTGTAAAGAAGTGAAATATTTTTAAAATGCCTGACACATTTATGCTTCTGTACTGAGGGATGAGCCAATCATCAGATGTGGGATGAGAAAGAATTTTCTTTGAAATTAGATGTTTTGAGTTGTCATTTTTCTTTTGCAGCATGTACTTTGTTCTGTTTCTTAATGCTTTGTGTACTTCCATCTAGTGAACTTCCACTGTGGGGATCTAGTCATAGCAGTGTCTATGATGTCTTGTTGCCTGGGCTATGTGGGACATGCTTTTCTGTGTCTTTTAGGATCTCTGTTAATGAGATCAGAGTGCTAGACTGAAGTGTTTGAGGATGTTCAGAAATGTTTTATGGCATGTGCGGTGTTTGTGTGTTGTTCTGGTGTTACCCCCAGATCCTGGGGACTCAGTTGTGTCACCTTGGCAAGTCCTTCCAGCCTCGAAGAAGGCATACTGCAGTTTATGTACAGGAAAAACTATACATTCCTCCAAGGAAACAGCAAGTTTGTACATTAACATAGAGAAAAAACCAGGACATATGTAGTACTCCCAACATTATGCAAGGTAACCTTCCTTTTTGATTAGAAGAGAAGGTAGCTGGCGGGGGAGGTTCAGTTTTCACTCCTGCAGAATTGCTCACTTCACTAATGCATTTGATAAATGATACATTTCAATGGAAGTTGAGGAAGTTGCAATATGTTACATAAGATATATTTCTGAATTGAGAGAAGAAATGATAAATGGCAGAGACTCAAACTTGAGCAGATGTGAAATACCAAAGGTTTGGTCTCCATGGCAACCAGTATTTTCATAAATATAAATAAATTGAACACTGAAAAAAAATGTTTAAAAGTTGTGGATAATATTTAGCTAATAGGGTTTGCACATGTAAAAATTGGGAACATGTAAAAAAATTGGCAAGTTAAGCAAAATAGACCAAGTGCATCTCCTCACACTTTACCTGCAAAAAGCCTGAAAAAAACTTACCTGAGCAAATTGTGAGATGTAATACAATAAAATAGACTGAAACCAGGCTCAGACTATGACTGTCTTAGGAAAATAAAATCTTAATATCAGTAGATAAGAATTGTTAATATCAATTCCTAGTATCAGGTAAAAAATAACCTCTGCTGTCATGGAATATGCTAGAGAAATATCAGACCTCTTTGGGTACATCAGGATCATCTTTAAGAGATGTCAACAGTTATTTTGACTTACAGTGTACAAGACAAGAATTGCAATTATTTACTCTCATTGTTATGTGTTGTGTGTTCTGAAACATGATTTTCAGTGCTACAATTAACATTGCTGGCAGCTTTGATGATAAATGAGTACTTAAGAAGAAAAATAAAATTAAAGGTGGATAACTATGTAAATTTCATATATGACAATTTCAGTATAAAGGTGAAAGCATTAATTCTTAGCAAATGAGACTAATGTATTTGGAATTATTTATACTGATTAATTAATATTTCTTATAGGGAACAAGTCTTTAAACTTTTATGACTAGAGAGTGTAAGAAGATTAGTTAGCATGACATGTCTAGAAAGGGTTTGCATTCTTGTTGGGAAAATCAGCTTACTGACATAAACTGCCAAGGAAATATTTCTCTTGAAGATATTTGAACACCAAGTAGAAACTTGAACTTCATGTGTGATCTATAAAAATGGAATCAAACATATGCCTCTCACAATATAGGGGGACCCTATATTGTAACCCTTTATTCCATGTAACCCTTTGCATTGAACCTTTTAATTTTTAGTCATATGTTGAAAGCTCTAATCTTTATCATGGTCATCATAGAGCATTTTATCAGTAACAGAAATGAACTACATTGTAAACCCTCATGCAACTCGAGTAGAAATTCCCACATAATTAAAACAAACAAAAAAAATTCTTGTTGTATGTTACAGCTAGTTATTTCCTTCTTCTGGTTTAGAGAATTTACTGTGTGAAAATGTGTCTGTGATGAACAGGAAAGTAACAGCATTGTGTTTAAAAGCTCTGCTTTATAGCTTGGTGTTTTTCTTGTTTGTTTTTTTTTTCTGTAGCCTCCGCGCCACCCAGCAGAGTAAATAAACGTAGAGTTTCTCCAAGTGCTGTTTCCACCTGGGAGAAGAGAGGCATCATCATGTCTAACATTACTATTGATCCAGATGTCAAACCTGGCGAATATGTCATCAAAAGCCTCTTTGCTGAATTTGCTGTTCAAGCTGAAAAGAAAATTGAACTTGTAATGGCTGAACCTTTGGTGAGTCCTTTTTTCATAGTATCCCTTGAAATTGTCCTGCATTTGGTTTGTTTTCCAAAGTAGTCAGAATATATTGCAGATAAGGCAAAAATGCAAAATTCTGTTGGTCATCCAGACTACATGATCTTGAAATAAATGGACCTCTTTTAATTTGGAAATCTCTGAGGGAAAAAAACCCACAACAAACCCAACTTTTTTTTTTTTTTTCCAACTTGGAAATCTGTTGAGTAGGTGAGACACTGTAGCTTGCAGAAGGCTTCTATTTGGAACTCCTGCTTTCTGAAGTGTTCCTGTGCAGAAGTGCATGTGAGCACTTGAGCCCCAGTTTTGAAACTTCAGGAAAAAATGTTATTAAGAAGCGGTCCAAAAGAACACAAAAATGGGGCTAAACATGTTTTGTGGGGTCACTGATAGAATTATCTTCAACTACAGCCATTAGTAGATCAAAAGCTGAAGGAAATGAAACATTTCTTTATATGCACCTACTTAGTTATTCAGTATACATACGTTTTTGTGCACCAGGCAAGCCTACAACTTAAACATAGCTTGTCTCTTTGCTTAGAGACATCCAGAGGAGTCATGTATTCGGGAGGGTTTCCTGAGAAAGCACAGAAACTTTGTAGCAAAAGAGGCACAGAAGTAGTACCTGGCTAAGAAATGAGAGGTGAGCTGTGGGGGAGGTGATGCTGTGGCAGGAGAGGCCGGTAGCTCCACTCTCCATCTGTGTGCCAGATGCTGCTGCCTCAGCTCCTTTTCCATTCATCTGCTAAACATACTGGCAGGGTGGTGCTTGGCCAGAGTGACACAGACTGTCTGTAACTGAGATAAGCTGAAGAGGGCTTTTTCTGTAGACACAGATAGTTTGGCGTTAAATCTTCTAAGTGGAATACTGGTAGCAAGGTAAGTATAATAGCCCTAGAGTTCACTTGCGCCTAGACCACATTAAATAAATCCTCTGACAACGATCCCAGGCTGTGTCTCCTTGCCACACTGTTGACTGTTAATTAAACAAATGTTTTTAAATCTGTTAATCATACAAAATCGACACAACCAGGCAGATTAGAAATTAGAAACCCCATGAAACTAATGAAATAATGCGCTTTTCAAAGAGTGATTCCCAGCTCTGTTGTCTGCTGAGGTTTTATGGTGATTACATGAAGTCTACCTTAGTCAGAATCTTTTACTAATAAGATTCTGAAATTAATATTTTGTGTGTATACAGTATGTATAAAATTCTTTGGGTTAAAATAAGAAAATGATATGGCTAGAGTAGTCATTTCTGAAGGTTTTAAACAATTCTGTCAGCGTTCATTTGCTAAGCCGAATTCCTTTAAACAAAATGTATTTTAATGGAATCAAATGTAATTTATATGTATAACCAGCTTTCCTTATTTTATATTGGTGGAAAGGAAGGACGATATAGAAAATGAGAAAATTAAAAGAGGTACCAAAAGCTGCGGAAAAGTGAAACAGTCTGAGCCTATGTAACATAAAGAGGTAGAAGGAAATCCTTAAGTGTCTCACTGAAAGGAAATACTAAAAGTACTAAAAAAGGTTTATTTCTGTATTAAAGTATTGAATATTCAGTTCTAGTGTATGAAATTTTAAAAAAAAAAGATAAAAGAGTGAAGGGGCACTGGAAAGGCACTGACTGTGATTGGAAAAAAGACCTTAATGGAAGAGAGGAAAGCCCTTTATCATTTTAGCGTTATTTGATTTTGTGGAATGACTTGGCTACAAACAAAAATCTGGAATATATATATAGTGTTACATAAATCTTTAATGTGCTAGATTAAGCTAGGCTGTTGGATGAAGCTGTTAGAGAGAATTTGAAGCCAGGCCAATTAAAGTTAGGAGCTAGACATTTTTAAAACTTCAAGATGAACATGCCAGTGGATGACCAAAAATTAATTAAAAAATAAATAAATAAAAAAGTAACTGCAGATCAACACAGCACCTGGGTGTGGGGGGATGGTATAATTTTGGCTAGATGTATGGGTTTCATTTAGAAGTAACTGACTTGTGATTTTTAAAAGTAACTGAGCGGTTTCTCTGGCTGTAAATTTACTTACATACTTTCCTTTTACTAATTTAATTAAAAGTTCTTTGCTTGCAAAATTGTAATACCTGAAGAGTTTCCAAAGTTACAGAAAAAGCTTATCAGCAAATGCTTAAAATAAATGATTAAAGTAGTAAGTGTAATGACAGGAAGGAAGATCATCCTTTTAGTGAATAAATGAAATAAACCGACTTTGTTTAAAAAAATCAATTATTCTAAATCCTTTGCAGTAGTATATAGTTTTAAAGGAAAAAGGGCTCAAATGCAGTGTATTGTTGCTTAAAAAATACTCTTTTCTCAGCTGACAAGGATGACACTGAGAAATGATACCAGCCTTCCCCAAATGTGACATAAACTATACCAGTGAAAAAGATTAGCGATAAACTCCATTATTTTGTATTTTGTCAAGTGCATGCCAATGTGGATGATTAGAATTTAAGCAGAGAGTTTAACATGGTGCCAAGTTAGTTTAGTAAGCTGCTAACTTACCAAATTGTAGTTGTCTCATGTTTAAGTCAAAACTAGCAAGAGTATTTAAAGCTGTAGCAAATACAGGCGATCTTATTCCATCATGAAAACCCTGACTAGCACTATACGCTTTTTCAGATCTTCTCTAGGTGCTTTCAAAAGCTTGTCTGAAGTACAGTTCAGCACACCACATCTCTTCAGCACGGTGCTTCTTGTGCTCTGCACTGCCACTGGGGCAAGGATGCAGGTGCTGCCCAGCCTGTGAGCTGCAAGAGGCAAGGCAGCATCCCTTGTCTGGTTTCTTTCTTGCAGCTGAGAGGACAAAAGAAGTACACTAGTTTGCTGTGTACACCCGAGCCACCCTGCTGAGGTGTGCCAACCACCAGAGGATGGGTGCCAGGGAATACTGGAGAGGGGCCAACAGGTGGTACCTTTTTCCATGGGTGCAGTTGTTTGCACAGCACACACACGTTTGTCTACATCCTGATCTCTGCTGCCTGCCTTATGTTGACATTTCTCCTGTACACAATGGATGCAAACTGCCCTTTGGCTAATGGAGTAGTGTTGGGTTTTTTTCATTTCACTTGTAAAAGATAAATGTAGACCCATTGTTTTCATCTCTCGCTGAACTTCAGGAAGCCAGGAAAATAAATGTTAAATTATTAATTCAGTTAAAGTTTCCAAACCTCTATGTTATGCTGTTGGATAGATTTTTGTAAATCATGTGAGATGACTGGGGCCATGACAAAGCAGAGGTAAAAGAAGATATTATAAGAAAATAAATTTTAAAGCCATACAAATAATTCAAAGGGCTTGATAAACCTGTGACTGGGTTCAAGAGTATTGTTTGGTTATGTCAGCTTTGTTTGGTCAGTGTTACATTAACTACAGTGATGTTTACCTTTTAACAGTTAAGATCCTTAGTGCTGAGGAAACATAATAGGGAGGGTTATGAACTTGTAAGGTCTTCATTCTTTCTGATACTGAAACTCTTAAAAATATATCAACAATTCACGTACAGAAGTACCTCAATTATTGTAGATTATGTGAGGGAAGCTAAACTTCCAGAACTATCTTAAAAATAATTTGCTATCCATTGACATGGTTTTCAACTTCTTTGTCTAAAGACTTACAGGTTATTATTTCACTTCTTTGATTTGATATTCTTTTCCTTAGTAATGTTTGGGTTTAGACACATACAATGGGTATAATAAACGCACAGTTTATTCACCTGTACTATAGTTTTGTAGTATTATGTTGGAAATATGTTATGTTGAGGCATCATATCCTAAGAAGACTTAAGAAACCTGACTTTTCCCATCTTTTTACAGGAAAATCACTTATCCGTCTTCTCAGGAAATAGTTTTCTAGTTATTCTCCTTCAGCTTATTTAGCAATGATACAGTGTTTGTCTAGAGTGGAACGTTTCTTGTGTTTCTGCTTTGTAGATAACAATTATTTGTGCAGTTTATCTAAAAGCATAGTACAGATAACATGAATTCACCTGCAGTAGGCATTTCCTTATTAAAAAAGGGAAGGAGGAGTGCTAGTTAGAAGAGAATTCTACTTTGCGAGCGGTTTCTGGAGCTTTTAGTATCAGCTTCAAAATGTCAATTCTCATAACAGTATTTAGAACAGACTTTACGTGTAAAATAATATGAATTTGAAAGAAGAAAATGAAACCTTTCCCCCCTTGCTTTTGAATACACAGTGAAGGAACATTGACTAATAAATCAGTCGATCAACAAATAGAGCTATTTCAGAATATTAAATGCATTTTCCTGAAACCACCTTCTTCTCAAGATATTTATTTGGGCATACTGGAAGTGTACATAAATGGTAGTGTTTTCCTAGATAATTAAGTGGCTTTCTTTGGATTATAGGAAGTGAAGTTGGCCTGTGAATTGGTATCTATACTATTTCAAATTGTACTTTCAGAGTAGGCAGATGCTTTTTACCTGGGCAGTGTTGAATTCAAGTTTTCAGAGGCTGTAATACTTGCCAGATATTGTGTCTTTTTGAGCACCAAATGCAGCTGCATTCATAGCAGAAAATGTCAGAAATTGTGTCGTATTTTCAAGATTACAATTAGGACAATAAAAAATAAGCTGCCATTTGGAATCTTGGATCTAGTGCATGCAGTATGAATTTTTATCTGTTTGAGATATAGTCTGTTTCTTGCAGCCTTGCAAGTGCTTGTCACCAAGCAGTGTTAGCTTTCCAAGTTTTTGTCAACAACCTGACAGCATGAGTGTTGTCTCATACTAAACTACTGAGTTACTTTGTGCTAACCCAGACACAAACTGTTGAGAGCAGTACTGGCTGTCAGTGTTGCTGATGCCTCCTTTTACATTCTAGAGCAGGCAAGCTAACAGCTTTTCCAGCTTGCTACTGGACTCACCTTGCTCCGTAAAACTTCTTTGTTTGCTTTACTGCAATCTCATGCGAGCTATTAACTCCTTACCCTGAGTACTTTTTCTACTTTCCTTGTCAAAGATAACATTTTGGACTTATTTATACTATTATAAAGTGAAGAGTAGGGAAAAATTTGTTATGATAGCAAGAAATGCTCATCAGATCTTTCTATATCTTACTGCTTTGTAGTGTTCCATGTTCCCTTAAAGCCATTACTGCTGCTCTTGGCTTACTGTAAATCATTGACCCTCAGAGCCTGTGTGTGGGACTCAGTGTTCTTTTTTGTTTCCCTTTTCTTCCCTTTTTTCCTTTTATTTTCTCCTTCTGTTTTTTTCTTCTTTTCTTCCTCCTTCTTATTTTCTCTTTTTTTTTTGGTGTGGTTTTTTTTTTACTTTCCATATTACCCTAGCAAGGTATAGAACTTGAATTTCTTTTAAGTGTATAATTTGGTACTCTACGCTGTGACTAGTAAGAATTGCTGTTTACTATTACACTTCATGAGTATTTTGTTTCCTTAATGCTTTAATCCTCACTAAATTATTTTGCCAAGAATATAATTTAACTTTGCTTTTAGCAGAGCAGTATGTCTTATGATACTGGTAACAATAAGTATTGTAATAATTAAATTCTAGTACTTTTCTGTACCTTACAAACTTACTTCAGATGTAAAGCAAGTGATAATTAACATTCCCTTTTTCTCGTACTAGGTTTTCTACTTATTTTTCATTGCAGTTCAAGGAAAGAGTAGATTAGAAATGCACTGAACAATTATCTCTGCCTTTTGTGAAGACATTTTAAAATTTATTATTGTAACTTAGAAGAGCTGCCTTATATGAACATAAATACGCTTGTTAATTCAGATGGCGATGGCTTTCCTTCTGAGTTACACATGGCACCCACCACCAGCTACCCCTGTTGAGCACACTGCTGTAGGCCCTGTTGTTTGGGAGAGGCCTTTGACATCTTCTGTTTGTCAGTCTAATGTTATTACTGTTTAGCCACCAAATTAGTTTTTGTGAGTACACCTCACATCTTCTGAAATGGTTCTAGCTGAAAAATACTGCAAACATTTACATTAGAAGTTATTTCTTTTTTCTGTAATATAACTGAGAAAGAAGGAATCTAGCTTTTGTAGCAGTCAATTGCATTGTGAAAATTATGTTTGTTTTTCTTTTAACAGGAAAAGCTCTTGTCCAGATCTCTTCAAAGAGGTGAAGATCTTCAGTTTGATCAGGTAGGAGGCATGTAATTGAAGACAACTTTTATTGGATTAATGTGGGCTCTGTTTTTGCAGGATAGTGATTCCACTGTTGTCATAACTTGGAACATCTACGTCTGAATCTGTGTCAGAAGATTTAGACCTTGAATGTTAGACTTTATTTTCCATTGTAGAATATAACAGTAAGAAAGAAACTGCTAGAATAATTAATTGAAGGTGGCAGTGAAAGCTGGTGGAGGAAAGATGCTGAAATGTGGTAGGGGACAAAACATTTTAACTTATTTCTATTATCACTTATTTTTTCAGACTTTGGGGTTCTGTTTTTATAAACAAATACTGTTAATTTAATTTTGGCAACATGGTTTTTACTGAAGACTTTTTGATTCTGTGGCAGAAGGCATAAGTTAGATTCAAAATGTTACTTTGTCCTTTACTGCAAATATAAACACACTGTGAGGCAATTCTATTTCACTTACTATAAGGGAACTGTACCTGGAATGACTGTTCACTCATTTTATTGTTTATTCTCTCTATTTCTAATTCTTCAGTAGTATGGGCATGATTTTGTCCCATAAGTACTTCCTTGCAGTGGAGAGGCATCATTCACATGAAGCTTCATTAATTGCCTGTTCCTGTTCTTAACTGTTCCTGAATAACATCTGCTGTATGAAGTTTAATGTTCTGTCCATATCTTCTGTAACTGAATTTTTGTTTCCTGCTTTCCATTACTAGTTGGGTATAAGTATTAGACATCACAGTGAAATCTGTGGACCTGCCTTTACTTTTCAATGAACAACCATCCATGCACCTTTTTCCCTTCTCCCAAAAGAGAATCTAATAGTAATATGTAATAGTTGATGTATAATTTTCTTTTTAAAGAAAAACAAAAATAAATCCACCACCACAAGCCTCACATAGTCTTTTAATATCTTCTAACCTAACCTGCTGCCTTTATTTCTGAGATGAATGTTTACTCATAAGCAAGGGAAATGGGTAATGGGGAAGGCTCTAAGTTCTTTGTTAGCTGCAGTATGTTGTAGTTGTTTTAAAGATGACCAAAAGCTAAATAATATGAATGATAGGAATTATCTAAGGAAATATGTAAATGAGTACTGTTTCTAATTTTTCTACTAACTCTGGCTCCCCCTTCCTACTGCCATGTTTTTCCTCAGTTAAGGTTGTTTTTTATAAATCACTAGTAGTCATGTATTAAACTACATAGAGGTTCTAAAAATAGGCTGAATGAAGAGAAGTAAAAAAATAAAGCATGTGAATTTTAAAATCTTGTAATATAGAAATAAACTAGTTTTCCTGAAAATACAGTACTTTAAAAAAATTTGTGTTAGTTGTGTCTCTCTATATGTGTGTGTGTATGTGTATGAGTTCTTTTTTTGTTCTTTTGTATTTGTAATCTACTTTGGATTCATTGAGATCTGAATTTTAATGCTACTGAATAAGTGCTTTAAAGAGTTAGAGCTGAATGACTGCCTTATGATGACAAGGATTGTGAATTTTGATAGGGAATTTTGAACATTGTTTGGCAAAAGGAATTAAGATTGCTTCTCTCTTCATTGCTTGATGTATGAAACCTTTATTAAGAACAATTCTCCAGCAGTGCAGAAGATTACAGATTAAAAAAGAGATTGGCAAAGTGTGGGAGTGAGGAGGATCGAGAGTGCATGGCCACAGCATCCAGCAGAGAAGCTAGAGCTGTTGCTGGGCCAACCTTGTTCACCCAGAGGTTTTCCTGGAGCTAGGAATTCAGATCCAAAAAGTGGCTTACTGATACAGTCTCTGAGCTAGTAATTGTTGTACTTTGTGAATAAAGAGAACATGATTGGAACACAAGAGGGACTCAGGGACTAGGAGGTATCTAATTAACACTTGTTCTCGCAGCTCAGTAAGCAAGGAGAAGAGGGATGGAGGAGGAAGACGTGTTACCTGTTCCTACAATGGAAAAGTAAAATAGCTTTTTAATGGGATTATAAGTAATTTTTGAAACAGAACCAGACCAAAAGGGCTGCAATCAAAACCAAGTGTACATAATCAGTAGTATTTAATTTTCAAACATTACAGTTCTTCTATTTGTTGTTTGAGGTCTTATTTGGAACAAAAATTTGTATTTAGCTAAAATGAAATTTTGGAAAATGAGAAGGAAATTTGTATATTGCTTCACTTGTGAACTGTTAAAAATTTTCATTTTAGTACCAGCACTTTCCCTTTATCATTCCTAGCACATCAAGAAGCTACCGGACAGGAATTTTTTGATAGAGCATATATTGCAGTTCTTAAAATATTTTTGCTTGTACAGCTTGAAACTGAAATAGCCTGTATTTTTCTTTTTTTGTTTGTTGTAGGAATCAGACTTGGCAATTTCCTACTCTTGTCCTAAGACATTAAAACTTTATGATCACACAGAAGCCTATCTTGGCTGTCTCAGTAACTGAAAGCAGATGTGTCTGAGGTTCAGACTTGATCGTGATTAGGCACAACTTGAGCAATGTTTTCAGGATCAGGATTTTGGCCATAACATTTGGGCACTAGCATCTTACTGTAATTTTTCATCTTTCTCCTTTTACCTCTCACTGTGCTGCTGGGTGTGTTATGTGCAGCAATTAGCAATGTGTTGTGGCCTTTTAAGACTGGAGCAGGATTTGCTGTTTAATTCTGAGGAATTGAAATATATGTCATGATGACTAGTGCAGCCCTGTCCTCTTGGGTATTGCAGGAGCTCTTTGTCTGGATTGCTGATTTCAACGTAGGCATAATATAGAAATATATAAGAAATAAAGTATGTTTTATATAAGAGATTCTTATTTGTTTTTATATGATGATCCTGAATTTAGTATCCAAGCAGTATGGTAATTATTTTAAATAAAAAATAGCTTATGTTCTGCTTAGCAGCTATATAATATGAGCAAAGATGTCATCTTCCTGATAATTCCAGTGTCTTCATTAGAATGTTAAGGATGCAAAACTTGTCAGGAAATAAGTAATTGTTATATAAAACTGACTTTTCAAGAGGTAAATGTATTATAATGCTAGTACTTTCTGGGTTTAGAACTTTACCAATCACGTTTTTCGGTGCCTGTGATACAGCTTGTTTCTGTGGAAGACAAGGTAAATTGTCTAAGTACTGGAACATCTGTGAATGGTAGTAATATTAATAAACTCTGTAAACTTGCAGCAAAACCCAAGTTTAGTAAAGCTTAAAATGCAGCTTGCTTCTTTTTATTCTGCTAATAAACCTATCAGTTCAGAAGGAGGGCAAGGGAGTTAGAATTGCTTTGTGGAGTCATTTTACATTGACAGCACAGGGTAACTTAAGTGTTCACTTTATGTATTCCTGTCCTGTTGTGTGTGTAGCTGCTATATGAACATAGCTCTGTGCAATGTATGGGATATATAATTGTTTTTAGGGAAAGAGAATCCATTAGTTTTAGAGAAAGAGAAATTAATGTGTTACCCAGTGTTTAGGTTATTTGGGATGTGGGAATTGACAGTAAATTCTGAAGGCAAAATACATTTTGGATTGGTGTGGTTGTGATAGATCTCTTCATCAAGTTTAGCTTTTATTTTAAGAATTCCAGTTACATTGATGATTTTGTGCTGAGTCTAATGTCTTCAGTTTAGTAACTCATGAGAAGGGTTTGTTCTATTGTTTTCTATTTTTTCCCCTAAAATATACTAATGCTTTTAACTTGTGATTGCTGCTACTGGCTAGAGTGAGGTCAGTGGAGATGTTTTGAGTATCCCAAGCTGATGCAAGCAGCAGGCCCCTTGCGCATGAAATCTCAGCGAAGATATTTCAAAGCTTGATCAGTACAAATGAGTCATTTAAGTTCTATTTTTCTGATATTTCCACCTACTAAAATGTAAATGTTTTAATAGTAGCCCACAAGTGTCTCAAATTTGGTTTTCTTTGCTCTTCTCCTTCTTCACAGATTTTTGCTATTGTTTTTTTTCCAAGGAGGTTTGTCAGACTCCTGCCACATCAAAAAATTCTCATAATTTAGCCACATTCATTTTCACCATATACTGATTTATTTCAGATCATAAAATATTTTTTAAGTGGTAATATTGAGGTAGTTTTTACTGTCCACTTTTAGAAGTCTGATGTATGCTGATTGGTTGATTATTTATTTTTTACGGATGTTGGTGCAAAAGAAACAGGATTAAAACACACTTTGCAAAGCAGTCATAAAGATTTCAACATATAGTAGTATAAGAATGAAGGAATTCTTAACATTTAGCCTTTGTTCTGAGGCATTATAATAATCCTACAGAATATTTCTACCTTCTGGGTTTTTCCTATGTTAAAAAGGCTTTGTACAGTTTTGTGTTGCCTGCAATAACTGCCTGCGTCTTTTTGTGCAGTTAGCTCATTGTACATGACCCTTCTGCAACAGGCATGCCTAGTTTTTCCAGTGAATCTTTTTCTAGTTAGTGTCCTATTGGCAGACAATAATAAGAGGAAAAAAGAAATCTAATCATTCTTGTAAAAAAATCTTAATGAAACCTGGTTCGTATTCAGATCTGGAACAAATGTAGTTTGTGTTGTATACTCAAATTTAAAATTTTATGAGTTTACAGAATAAGAATATTATTTTACTTATTTTGAGGAAACTTCTCCATTTGTTTATATAATTAAAGGATTTTTCAGAGAGTCAAGAATGCTATTTAATTCTTGTGACTTAGCTAGTTGACTGGTTAACAAGCTGAGTAAAGCATTCAGAAGGTTGAAAGAGGTTCTCCTGAGGTTTCCCTCAGGTTAACCTGTCCCCATCCCTTCCTCAAGTGAGAAAACCCAAGATATTTCAAGTGAGGACAAAGAAATAATGGCATTGATCTTATATTAGTTTTCTGGAATAGTGAGTAATAGATAAATTATAGTAAGAGGATGGATTCTGTTGAAACTTCTTATTTGAAAAATGCAAGAGGTAATTAATACATGGCGTCAGTGAGCAATGGTAACTCTCCTTTACCAGCCTGTATTTTGGGGATGGGCTTGCTCCCTGCTGCCACCTAGAAGGGAGTTTATAATGGCATTATGCTGTCTTCAGTCATTCTTCTCCTTTCCAAGCTTGGGCACTTAGGAGTGCTGTTAAAGTTGTTAGTTAAAGGAAGTTTAGAGAATTTAGGTTTCATAACACCTTGAAGTCTTCCTTCCATAATGGTTTCTGTTGCCACATTTGTTTCATACATAAGTTTACTACTTGTATGGGTTTTCTGAAAGAAAGCAGTAGATAGGGGAGTTATGCCAAAAGTAAATGTAGCTTGAGATCTACATCAGTCAAATGAATTAAAATTAGTTTAGAATATATAAAAGGCTCTCATTTTTGTTTATATAATAACTAAAAAAGCAGGTTTTTGAAGGTTACATACTCCTCAGTTTAGGAGGATTACGTCTTGTCTGTCCTTTGTAATGTGGAGGTACATATGCTTCAGAGATACGTACAGCAACATTCAGGGACATCCTAAAACCTCTGCTGTTTTCTCAATGGTTTTATGCAGATTATCTGTATAAATTTGTTGTTCTGTAATCCCTGTGACCTTCGGAACACTCTGTCTGCATATATTTATTATAATAATGGACTTAGTGTGTAATATTTACAGTAATTGTCCCAGGTGAAAATGAACATAAAGTTGCTACTTTGTGAAGTTCCATTAAAAAAAAAATTTGAAAGAATGATTATAACTCTAGGATTTTTATTGCTTTATTGTGCTAAAGTATTTTTTTTACTTCTTTTTCAGTTGATAAGCTCCATGAGCTCAGTAGCAGAGCACTGTCTCCCCTCCTTACTACGCACCTTGTTTGACTGGTACAGGCGTCAGAATGGAACAGAAGATGAATCTTACGAATACAGACCTCGGTCAAGCACAAAATCAAAGGGGTAAGAGTTTTCCTTGCAAAAGTCTGCTTGATTTTTGTGTGCTTTCTCAAAAAAATGTGTGCTTTGGACTTCTGTGACAAGGATGTTGCATTTGGACCTGTCATTACCTAAATCCATGTGGAAAGAGCACAGACTTCTTTGAGGTAGTGTATTCAGTTTGCCTGGTGATAAGCATAAAGTGACTTAATGGTTTTGGTTTGGATATACAGAAGGAAGTTGGATACTGGTAATTCCAGGCTATTTTGTCCCTTTTCAAATTGTTTTGGTTGTTGACAGGTCCCTTTCCAGCTATCCATTTTATATCCATGTGCAACAATGATTACATGAAAGGCAATGCAATAATTGTCTCTGCAACATTTGTGTTCAGTCTTGTGTATGATACCTGTGTTCTTGATTTCTTATTTTAGGGATGAGCAACAACGTGAAAGAGATTATCTACTTGAAAGGAGGGACTTAGCTGTAGATTTCATTTTTTGTTTAGTTTTAATAGAGGTTCTAAAACAGGTAAGCTCTTTTGCTTTGGCAAATTAATTTTAATATTTTGCTTTTAATGTTGATTTTTATTGTCTCCTTTAAATTTTTATATTAAAAACTAGAGCATATCTGTGATGAGCATATGCAAGGCTGTCATTATCCTCTCAGCTACATAAAGCCTTTGACTTCTCCTGTCTTTTCTTTACATGTCTGCATTATCTCAGTTCGTGTGTCTTGGAAAACTGCATGTGCTGCAAAAAGAAAAACTGTAAAAAATAAGTTTATGTTCGGTACCTTTTGTCTTCTTAAATGTTTTTGAAATACAGTGGGCACTCATTGAATGACAAGATTAAAGTGTCACTTCAAAAATATTAGAAAGGGCATGTTATTTTGCTTGACCTTATAGTGTGTTAGATAATGTTACAATTTCTGTTAATATAATATTTGCATGGGTGTTTGGACAAGAGGATAGGGTTTGGCTTCAAGTAGCAACATTTTTCTCCCGTTCTTTGAGTGGAGAAAAACATTAATGTAAGAAATGTTTTGAAACATGAGTGGAATTGAGCAAACTTGAGGTACTTAAGTAGTTTGTGTCTTTTAAGTGTAGGTGCACGAAAATTAAATGACTTTCTCTACTAAGTAAAGCAAGGGCTGTTTTAGTTTGCAAATAATTTGTAGGAGATTTGTGTTTACGTGGTTGTGTATGGTATGTTTGTGATACAGGGGGAGAATGAAAACACTAAAATGAAAGAGCTGCCTGTCCTTCTCTGAGACACCCACTAATCATCCAAAATAATGTTCCCATACTGCATGCACAGATATGCAGAGAACAGTAGTAAAACCATCAAACTGTTATGTGTTAGTGTTTTACAGAAAATCTTTAGTTCATGCTCTCTCCCTGTCTAAATTTTCAATCAGTACAAAAGAAAAATGGAAATGGAATAGATTGTTTAGGATTGCAGAGTTGTATGGGTGGCTTCTGTATTTTGAACGGGTACTACTTTTTCTGTTGAGTAGAACCATGTTGCCAGTGATTCAGATGTCAGGAAAGGTGCAAAAGTTTGGTCTTCAAGACATGTTTGATGAATCTCTCATACATGTACTCCAGACAAGAAAGATATTTTTCTGATGAGGGTATTTCTGGTAAGGATAAGGATCTGCAGTGGGCCACTAAACATAGATACACCACTTAAGAGAAATGTTTGGTCAATTCAGTATTAAAAGTTATCTAAAGGAGGGTTTGTGTGTTCTACCTTTAATGTGAATCTGCAATTAGGCAGTCCAACAGCCCAGAAAAGATGGCTTTTTATCAATAAATACATTTACATTCACATTACCTCCATCTTCCTCTCTTCATGGGAGTCCTGTCACTCTTTGATTCTTAACAACTGGTTTTAGAGGATCCAAAGGATATGATCCAACCCTTTCTGTAATAGGCACAGAGCAGATGGTGAGAGGGTGACAGACATGACCTATATAGGAACAGAAATCTTTTGTTTGGATTAGATGTTGCTCATTGTATGAATATGCATGTAAATAACCAGTTCCAGTAACCAGAAGTTTGTGAACAAAAAGCTTTCTTGATGCAGAAGAGTATGAAGTTCTCAATCAGTAAGTGCTTAGTTTTTTATAGACAAGAGAATAATCTAATATATTTTAGTGAAAATCTTAAACACTTAAACAGTAATGTGTAGTAGGGTTATCCTAATCCCTACCTGAATTGCTTTGAAACTTTCAAGATATTATGACTTCATAATCATATATAGTGCTTTTTTAAAGACTACATTTGGTTTTTAAAACAAATGTTTGCTTCTAAATCTGAGAAAGGTGGTGATGTCAAAGAGAGCCTCAGTAAAAAAAGGGCCTTCTAATAAATGCTTACTTTTTGTTCTCACCAAATTGTTACTTATTGCTAGGAAGATTTGTATATATTTTGAATGCTTTCATCTGCAGAAAGTGTGAAATGGAGATGATCATCACTTCTACATTCTTTTTGGTTTGTTTTGTTTTCTTTGTTTATATCAAGATGAATTGTTTTTTGAGATTAAATCTGTAGTAACACCACACAAAATAGCAAGCGTGAAAAGATGCATAGTTAACTTTATCTGATAATTTTTGATGACAAATTCATAGTATTTAGTTAACTGTGGTTTATTTTGTCATTAATTTAATCCCTAAGAGCCATCATGCAGAATAATTTAGGAAAATGGCAATCCAGATTATGTAAATGTTCATGTATTGCACAATTAACTTTATCATGTGCCAACTGAGGATGACACTAGCAGGAGAGATTTCTATGGTGCATCTCACAGTACTGTTTGCTTGCTTCATACATACATATAAATGATATTTGCATTTCAGATACCTGTTCATCCAGTGCCAGATCCTTTAGTACATGAAGTTCTAAACTTGGCTTTTAAGCACTTTAAACATAAGGAAGGGTAAGTTTAACTTGTATACTTTAAAATATTTGGTGTGTATTTCCAGCTTGTGCTTGATTGTTGTGATTGTTCTCCTTTGCCTCACATGTAACACATTTGTGATAATACTGTAAATGAACACTGGTTGATATCTTTAGATTGAAAACATATCTTGAAAGAACACAACTGTATTCAATATAAGGCAGAGTTTATTTTGCTTAGAATATACAGAATGATTTACACAGCCTGACAGAATAAGAAGTCTGAGTTTGAATAACTTCCTATCCAGAATACATTTCTTATGAAGTGAGAAATGAGACTACATCACTTTACATATCACCCATGCATTTTAGGTTTGGTTTTCATTGTTTGTGTGGTAATAATCTACCTCGCTATGGAACAACCTTTTTGTTTTGTAATTAAAAACTTGCTTGGGGCTTAGAAGAACAAAGTTGTATTTAACATTTTTTTTTGCTTTTATTGTGGGTTGTTTGTTTGTTTGTTTTTTCTCTTTAGGTATTCAGGAACCAACACTGGGAATGTGCATATTATTGCAGACTTATATGCAGAAGTGACAGGGGTTCTTGCTCAATCAAAGTAAGCTCAGTCTCTGACTCTTCTTGTGTTTGGGGAAAAAACAATCTAGACTTAAAGACTATTTAATATAGTGACTATTATTAATGTCCCCAGTAACTAATACTGTAAGTTTCAAGTGTAGTCAGGTGTAGTCTGGTGTGTCTATCTCATGTTCCGGCGCAATAAATTTGAACAAATCAAGAAATAATCTTCAGTATAATTGCTTTGCAGTCAGCTTGTAGGTGCAAGATAAGGAGGTCTTGTATCAGTCAGTCATTGTTGTTTAGTTACACGTATATTCTAATGTACTGATCATAATAGGTACTCTTAAATGACTAGATTTTAAGTATAGAGTTCATCTTGTGTTTCTCTTACTATAGGTGCTGTTACTGTTACAGATTAAAGAAAACCTATCAAAATTATAGACCTCATATAAAAGTAATTAAGAATGCAGATAATTGTTGTCTATATCCCTTGTTTAGGTTTCAAGCTGTTAGGAAGAAATTTGTTACTGAATTAAAGGAGCTGCGACAAAAAGAACAGAGTCCTCATATAGTACAAAGTATCATCAGTTTGATTATGGGAATGAAGTTTTTTCGAGTAAAGATGTATCCCGTGGAGGATTTTGAAGCATCATTTCAGTTCATGCAGGTAAATGAATAGTACAGAAAACTGAAATGAGCATGATTTTGATTGTTTAACTCATGAAACTGCA
This sequence comes from Manacus vitellinus, assembly GCF_001715985.3. Lineage (NCBI taxonomy): Eukaryota > Metazoa > Chordata > Aves > Passeriformes > Pipridae > Manacus > Manacus vitellinus. The sequence goes on along the minus strand of NW_021938789.1, from coordinate 20,842,772 downwards.
GTGACACTTGCAGTGATCAGTCACTCACTCTACTTTTGTGCCATCCTTCATCCTTTTCTGTTCAGTTCATAAGTTTTCAGAGGTGTGAATCATTGGTTTCTGTGCAGGAGAAACCTTTCACAATTGTCTCAGTAATGTGGCAAACCTATAATATATGAATTTATTTAAGACTGAATGAAAATGGGTAGCAATCAAATAATTTTCTTTATGAAAGTAGTATGTTAAAGAAAAAAAATTATTTGATATATCTTTTTTAGCAACTGAGGTGCCAAGACACACTTTTCTTTTAAACCACTTCAGTAAGTTTTCAGAGGCTGCATGTTCAAACTTCTATATGGATTATTTGTAGTGTCTGGAATATTCTCTGTAACATTGTTTTTGCAGCAAAGTCATATTGAAAATGAAAATGAATATATAAAAATAAAGTATAATTTTCTAATAATTTTAATAGAGATAAGTGTTAATTTTTTAAAAGCTTCAGAATAACCTGAGGAAAAAGGTTTATATTTATATTTTGAATATTCTTTATATTCTGAGTAGAAAGTAAATAGCTATCTGGTATTACAAATGTTCTCCTTTCAATTTCTTGAGGTGAATTGCAGGGGAAACGGGTTTTACGGTTTATGATGTTTTGTAAAGCTGATATTGTCAAGGAATATAAGACTGACTTAGACACATTGCTTCTTTTAAATTCAAACAGGCAATTAATGTTATACTACTAGCGGTTTTTATGGTATAGTTACATTTGTATTCTTTTTTCTAAATATTTTTTCTGATGTTTTCTTACTAAGGAGTGTGCTCAATACTTCCTGGAAGTAAAAGATAAAGATATAAAACATGCCCTTGCTGGTTTGTTTGTGGAAATTCTCATACCTGTGGCTGCTGTAAGTATTTTAATCCCCCCCTGCCCCACTATTCCTCCCACTTTCAATTGGGCTCTCATTGTTAAAGTTGCTTCAAAATTAATCCTCAAAATAATATATTTTTACAGATTCAAAAAGACTTTTAGTACCTAAAGAGGGCTTACAAGAAGGCTGAAGAGGGACTTTTTACAATAGCACGTAGTAGTAGGACAAATGGAAATGGCATCAGACTGAAGGAGGGTAGGATTAGATTAGATTTTAGAAAGAAATTCTTTACTATAAGGGTGGTGAAACACTGGTGCAGGTTGCCCAGAGAAGCTGTGGGTACCCCATCCCTGGAAGTGTCCAAGGCCGTGTTGAAATGGGCCCTGAGCAACCTCTTCTAGTGAAAAATATCCCATGGCAGAGGTGTGAACTAGTCTATCTTTAAAGTCCCTTCCAACCCAAACCATTCTAGGATTCTGTGACTGTTAAGTAGATTACAAGCACCTACACAGTCTTAAAGGGAAATGTGTTGGTTTGTATTAGCTAGTTTACAATCTTTTTTCAGAACTTTTTAAAATTATCTGTTTGCTTGATACCTTTATCACCAGAGCACTGTGTAATTTTATACATGCTCTAAAAATTTGAAATTTCCCTGGTTTAGTATTTGCTCAAGGGTCCTGTTGACTTTTCTTTATTGGCTGAAACTTGTTAAGTTCTTTCTAGAATAAACTGAGATATGTAACATCTTATAAGGAGAGTGTGGTCTCCTATGCAAGAAGGAAGAATGTAGGTTTTGGCTAATTAAATAAAGATAATTCATATGTCTGTTCCTTCAAGTGGAAGAGCAGTGAGTTGTCTCCTGTGTGTGTTTTAAAGCTAAAGGTAGAAATTTCACTCAGCAGCCCAGAACAAGAAAAAAAACCCTAAATATCATCACAGTGTTTGGATGTACAGCGTGTGTAATGTGTGTAAATGCTTCTTGTGAGAATGCTTTCAGTCAAGACAGGCTCTTCTCCTTCCTCCCAGGTTACTTTGCTCAGTTATGTGAAGCTTGTTCAACAGGTCAACGTGAAATTATGGTGCCTCAGTGTATATACCTTACATTGACCATTTATCACAAGCTCAGATAATTTAGATTGATTAGTAGATTGATACTTGCTGTGATTGTTGTCGAAAATGTTAGTTGTATGAGCAGCCTGTGCTTTAGCACAGGCTAAAACAGGTGTGTTTGGCACGCTGTCCCAAAAAATGGCAGGTCATGGCTCCATGTTGCAACTGATTATATGGGCATATCTTGCTGTGTGTGGAGAATTGGGACATGTAGGTCTCGTTTCGTAGGATGGGATCTAAAAGGACTAGCACACTGGGTGGAGATCCCATCTGAGCAAGCTCATGGGTAGCTGTTTATTTGATGAAGTTTTGATCTTTCCAGGGCATACTTACACTCTCCTAGAGAAGAATTTCTTATCCTGTTAAAGAGGGAACTCACTTTGTCGTTTTGAACTCCGTAGTTGCTTGGCAGTTGGAGTGGGGGTACAAAGTGAAAGTACCTAACATTTAGGTAAATGCAAATATTAGTTTGGAGAGTCATAAATATAATGAAAACTGTGCATACAATGATGAGACATAGGCGGCATTTGGGAATGGGGACTCCCTGGTGGCAGGCACGGAGGCACGCACAAGGCTGTGCAGGGCACTCGTGGTGGTGTGTGCAGCGCTTCCTACAAGCACAGCCTGACTCAGCGCTTTAAACAGTTGGTAAGGGAGGCTTGATCTTTCCTTCTGACTCATTGAGTCTCTAATCATTTCGTACAAATGGAGCTTCTTAAATAGAAGCAAAGAACCTCATCCCAGATTGAGATGCGGTTGAGCAGGTTAGTCATTCTCTTGGAAGATGTGAGATGCAAGTTTGAATATTTTTGAAGCAACGGAGGGAATTGAATGTAGATTTTTCTGTATCTTGGATACAGAAAATGGCTTAAGTGAGGAAGCTGTTAGGTTTCAGCATTGAGACTTCTTTACTGTCATTCTCTTGCTTAGTCATTCAGGCATTTTAAAAAACCCATCCTGATTTGGACCCTGCAGGTATGACAAATCACGGCATATTTTACGTATTTTACAACAGGGAAGTTAAGGCTGATCTGTAAGCCTAAGATTATATCCCAAAGCAACAGTGTGGTGCTGGCAACTACTGACTGATTTCTCTTGTGGGGCTAGCAGGGTACTGATCAACTTCTAGCTTAAGACTAGCAAAAGATAAATAATTTGGTATGTAGGAAGTAATTTAAATCATAACTACTTTCTCAGTTCTTTCTTTTTGGATTTGCACACATTACAGAGATACATACTATTTTTATGCTTCCCCATCATGAATGTTTTCAGAGTGTTCTTAGCAAGATGGATGTGAAATATAATGTTAATACATATAGTTATAATGTTTATATAATATTAATAACTCTAAGTAATAAAACTAACAAAAGATTACCTTATGTTGTAGGGAAGTTTATAAGTACAGAGGATCTCTTCCAAAAAAGCCAATCCCCTCTCTAACACCCTAACCCTCCATTTGATAAATAAAGCAGAAATACCGTATAAAATAGTAGGTTGAGAATCACATTTAAATGGATCATCCTGAGTATCCAGAGAGAAGCCTAAGAGACTTGCAGAGGTTTTGATAAAGAATGTAGCTGTCTGGGTTATGGGAGGAAACCTATTCTGTAATGCAAGAACAGAGTGGGTAAAAAAGGTGTAGGGCTCCACATATCTGTTTCGTTAATTCTGAAAGCTGAGCAAAGACTACTTGAATGGTTGGTTGACTGGCAATCCCATGGATAATTTCTTAAATTTTCATTTTTCAGTATTGGAGGACATAAAAGGGGAGCAGTGAAGAGGGGAACAGTGTAAAAGTTCTGAAAAATAATTTTTAAAATATATGAAATTACATGTATTATGTTTTGTTGGGCTGAGGGTTTTTTGTTTGTTTGATTTAATTGTTGTTTTAACTGTATGGTTGTAATATATGGCATGATTTTTTATGCTTTTGTTTATATTTCAGATAAATACACTCAAATACCTACCTAATATGAGATTTAACTTTTGAATGGTCTTGAATTCATGGACATCTTAATTTATATTTAAATTGCCTCCTGTATAAGTTTTTAAACCCATTAATGTGTGTATTTTTTTTAATAGGCTGTTAAAAATGAAGTGAATGTGCCATGTTTGAAAAATTTTGTGGAGATGCTTTATCAGACTACCTTTGAATTGAGCTCAAGAAAGAAGCATTCACTGGTATTTTAAAGAAATATTTCAACTTCTCCATTTTGCTCATCTTAGGCTCTTAAGCTAGCACATTATGTGAGGAAAAGCTAACAACTGTGTTAATGTAAATCTTAACATCTCAGTTCAAGTATAATTAAATTCCTATAGTTTATGTGCATTTGTTCTAGTTTTGTTTTATTTCCTCATGTAGATATATGCTCTTGTTATCCCACACATGAGATTTATCTTGAAGTCAGTGCTTGTTCTTGATTATTTTAGTGGGGTTTAGCACAGTTAATTAACCTAATGTCTCTTACAAAGAACTTGCATTCAGGGAGTCTGTATACTGAAATTATGCTTAATTAAAAGAGGGAGGTGTCAGACAAGACTTTCCCAGCAAAACAGCAGCCTCTTAATAGCCCTGCCTGTTTCTCTTCTCTCTTCATACACTTTTTCGAACATTTTTTTATTATCTCTTAATAATGCAGTATTTGGTAATTCTTGTTGACTGTGGCAGCCATATTTCAAGTTGATTCACTTCACTTTGCTGGAGATGTAGAGCTAAATTTTTCATTTCAATTGGCATATTCAGTAAATGCAAGTGAATTTATAATGTTTTATTCTCACTTTCATGTTAGGGACAAACATATAAACATATATAGCACATATCATTGTATGTGATTAAACTCCTTATTTAAGAATAACATTAAGTAGTTGATGTTAGTATTCGAAATGTTATTTTATTTATGAAGTCAGAAACGTTGTTTGCATCAAGATTACAGTTTACCTATTCATCCTCATTCTTTAATTTTGCTGCATAACATGATGATCTGCAGTCAGATTTGGTATTAATCACCATTATGTATTAAATTATTAAATCTTATGTTACTAAAGCAAAGCAAAGTCATGGTTTGCATATTCAGAGAAACTAAATTTTTCTTCCTTCCTCACTAAAAGTAGAAGTAACATTTCTGACAACTTGAAGTCTGCCTCAGTTTTTACTGAGTTGACGATATTTTTCCTGAATATTCTTAAAGGCAGTTCACTTGTCCAGCATGTAGGACTTCATGAGCTGAATCTTGTGGTTGCAGGAAAAGAGGTTATTGTACAAAGAGTGAGACCTGCTCTCAGTCTGTGTTTAAGGTCAGACTTTGCTAGGGGATGAGTTTCACCTTGGTCCCACTGCCGCGATCTCACACCCCGAGCTCTTACAGCACCAAGGTTGTACCCAGGGCACTGTGCCTGGCACATGTGTCACAGTGCAATGCTAAAACTGTGAGAGTGAGAGGCAAGGACCAACTGTGTGTCTCAGTCTCAATGTACAAGACTTAGGAGGTCTTCAAAGAGCCATTTGATCAATTCTTTTTCCCCCCTACTCATAGGCTTTGTATCCATTGATCACCTGCCTGTTGTGTGTCAGTCAGAAACAGTTTTTTTTAAATAACTGGCACGTTTTCCTGCAGAACTGTTTGTCACATCTAAAGGTAAGAATCCTTTTCAATTCAGGAACTGTTGCAAATCACTAGTATTTATTCCAGTATGTTCTCAGAATTCACATGCCAAATAAACAATGAATATTTGGCTGTTTAAAAGGACACTGAAATATTTTTCTAAAAAAAAAAGTAAATGTTTCAAGTCTCTGTTTGTATTAAACTCAGTACGTTTTTGTGATGCTGTGTCATGTTGGAAATAGATGTGGTCCCTTTGGGGACTATCGATTCTATTGAGTAAAATCTGCAGAAGCATCTGCTAATAAGGACTGTTCATGCCAGAGAAAGTACAGACTGTAATTCTTCATGTGAAAATTACTTGTGAGAAAATAAGTGACTTGTCTGCTCTTTTAAGTAGAATGTATAGGAAGTGCAAAATTTCTCTCACTCACTAGTTGAATGAATAGAAAATTAATTGCAAGGCCATAAAAGACACTATATCTGCAGCCAGTGATACGTATTTTAAGAAAAAATTACAGTGTCCCTTTAACTGATGACTTCCATTGATAGCATTGTAAACAGCAATTGGTTGATAAAGACATCACGATACTTAGAAACTGGTGATTTTTTTAAATTGACTTTCTCGTAGCATTAATTGTTGTACATGCTCTTTCCTTAATTACGATTAACAGAATCATGATTTTGCCTAATGCATTGATTTTGAAAATGTTAGTAAATTCTTTGATCCTGCTTCACAATACTGATTCTGGTTAGGTATGAGAGACAATTCCGAAGCGTATTAGTAAAATACGTAGACCAGCATGAAGTCAAAAGGAAACCGGTTTAGCTGCTTGGATTGTTTTTAAGGGTCATTTTGTTCTCACAACATCTTTCACACCTTTCTGTTGCTTGTTGGGTTTTGTATATTTTTCATCTAACATTGCAGTTCTTTTGCAATATTTGCCTTGATTTTTGTTTTGTAGTTTACTTTGCTTATGGAGGCTGCTTGTGCTTTTGTTTTTAAAACTTTTTAAAAAACTCTTACAATCTAGGAGTTACCTTTTTCTGGCATAATGTCCACTGTTGATAATGGATATATTAAAACTATAAATGCCAGTGAGTTTGACTGGTAGTTGCTGAGCATGCATTTTATATTTTACTTAATTTTGTTAACCACTAACAACTTAACACATTTACTGTAAGGCTCTATTCAGCAGAAATTCCATATATGAATTTCTGCAGTTCAGAATTTGCAGTGTTATGATGCTCTGCCATCAATGAGTTATTTAGGATATTTTATGGCTTGGTTTAATTTGGCACACCAAATACTATTGATTTTTTTGGTGCCTACTTTGTTCAGAAACTTTTTTGAGTTTAATCTTGAAAAATACACCCCACTGTCCTCATGTGTCTTACAAATTAATGTGTTCCTTTGTTTCCGAAGCTAATTAAATGCATGCACTCTGAAATTAGTAATCTCATTAATTTACAAATCTGAATTTCACAGCAGTTTAGTCTTTTAGATTTCCCCTTTCACATTTTATTTCCTGATTTCCTAATGACTAAAGTTATTTTATTTGCAATTACTTAAAAATGTAAAATGAATTAAGGAATTCCAAATCCCTTGTCACTACTGTCTTTGTTATTTAATAACGTAATTTGGAGAGTTACTGGAAGATACTTAGAGCACTGAAAAGGTTCACCTACCCCTACTGTATTTCTTGCAGTTAACAAATTATCAGTTGAAATAATGACAACACTTAGACTGTCACAGGGATATTCTTTAAAGAGTACAGGCACGTTAGCAAGTCACCAAGAGGTAACATAGTTCATGGATTCATGATGCTCACTTTATTCCCTGGTGACTGCCCAGTGCAAGCTCTTAGCTAGCCATGAACACCATGTCACACTTTAATGACAGAAGTGAACGATTTCCCATTTGCCATGGTGTGAAAGCCCACATCCTTGCTGTTGCTCCATAGTACCTGATGCACAGTATGTTCACACCCTGCCTTACCTTTTGGTGCTGTGCTGTACTTGATAATGAACCCAAGAGTACTTTGAATCCTAATCCTAGTGATACTTATGGCCCTTGTAAACTCCTCATGCTGGGTTTCAGTGTGCTTTACATTTAGTTATCCTCAAAATCAAGCTTAGTGTATGGGGAAAACATCCTAGCCTTGCTGAAAGGAGGAAACCTAGTGGTCTGGACTGATGAAAATAGCAGATAAGCGAGTTGTAAGAGCCTCTTTAGACCAGGAGCATACCAAAGGGTATTTTTTGGTATATGTATAGCTGGCTTTGTTGTACAGTTGGGATGCTGTTTCAGCATTGATCCTAGTAGGCATTTTTTTACAAACAGCGGTGTAGACAAAATTCTGAATTTGTTCAGCAGACAGTATGTTTTACAGTGCTGGATCAGTATTGTAAAACATTTTCCTTACTTTTTTTGACTAGTATCTAAACAGACTAATTCTAGCAAGTTTGTAAGAAAGTTGATAAATTCTTGGGTGAAGCTGAGTTGTTATAGTATCTTTACCACCTCTTCTGGGGAGAGGAAGGAACATTTAAGAAAACTGCTGAAATGCAAGAGACAGTGTCCATCATTCTGTGCCACTGTTGTGTGGAAAAAGAATATTTTGTTCATCACAGTTTAACCTTGAAAGCTGAAGGGAAGTTTTCTGCCACTATAGCAAAACCTTGATTTCTACTGAATAGAGTCCTTGCTAGACAGCTATCTGTTGGTTTTGTGCTTTTTTTCATCTAACATGCATGTGCCTTCCATTCTCATGTTTGTTATGTTTTGCTGTCTCACATTGCTTTATTTAGATGCCATCTAACAACAGTATCAGAAAACAAATAGAAACACTGCAGGTGAGTTAATATGTTGTAACTCAGTGAAATGTTGCTTTGTCTCATGTAAATACTTTTTTTTAAATGTTTTTTGTTTTATTTTGTGCTTTCCTTTCTTTGTAAAATTGCTGTTAGTACTGTTAAAAAGCAACAGGACTAAGAATAGCTAATGTTTCAAAGATCTGTTTTTCTTGCCAGGAAGTAAAGGAGAAAGATCAGAAAATTATCTAATACAAATTTTTCCTTGGGGGTAAAAATGTGGCTTTATGAGATTGATTATCAATATCACAGCTGGTTTTCCTGAACAGCAGTGCATGTTTCCGCTGAAGTAAACTACCTATTCAGATGTATGGGTTTTTCTGTTCATTCATTTCAAAAAGTGTCTTGCATGCGAGCAAACTGAAAACATTCTCACAATAAAAAAATGTGAAACTGATTTACTATAACAACTTGCAGTGCACTAACTTGAAAGACTTTTACACTGTTGGTTTTGCAGGTTTTAAAAAGTAGAAATTGTTTTAGTTCAGAACAGAAGAAAAGTTTAACATCAAAGTTTAACATCAGTATTAAAAAGTACTTTCTTCAGTAAGTGATTACATTTGACTAACATGGAAAAATGCTGTTTTGTTTCTTGCCATCATTGAGATTTGTTTCATTGAGTCATTTTAGTGTGTTGTGTAAAACCACTGTAAATGGTCCTTTTTTGGTTTTGTAAGAGATATTGTTCTTGACAGCTTATTTCGTAGTGTGCTGATATCATAATTTATGTTAAAAGTTTTACCATTTTAAACAAAGCTGTGTTAAAAACAACAGATAAGAGTACTTTAAAATCTGAGAGATATCAGCTAAAAAAGATTAAAATTCAGCAAAATTGTTGAATTACACACCCTACTCTAATTGCTGTAATGTCAAAGAGGAAAGGAAATACTGACATATTAACACCAAGTGTACAGGAAGTGTGCCATAAATCAGATCAAAAAGCTATTTTCTTACAGCATATTTGTTTAGTTCCTCATTGTAGGAAGAGATAACAAAAATTTTCAATGTTTCAGATATTAAAAGTACTGCTGGATTTATTTTGTAACTCTTTAAAAAGTGAATGCCTCCTTATGCACTACTTTTTCTTTATAACAAACTTTGTCATAATTAGTCACAAGTAGCTATATTGGATGATACACCTGCAAAGAGAATGTTGTTAATACATTGTGAAATATTTGCTACCTCTACCGTATTTTTTATTCAATGATTGAAAGCCAATAATAAATTTTTGGTTTATGTCTGGATCTGTAAATTAAGCTCCCCTGTAGAATATCAGAAATAAGAAAATGAAAGCATTACTGAGTTCTAGGCACCTCATTTCAGATAGACTTTGATAACACATGTACCAATGAATTACCCAACCTACTTTGACCATCAGTAATTGTTGACCTGTAAATTAAATACAGTGAATAATAATATCATGGGGGTTTTGCTGTTTGAGTTAATTAAAATGAAAGTTATCACAGTCTCCCCTTCTCATACAGTTCTCTTTGCTTCTTCCTCATGGTAGCACTGCTGGTAAATTAACTGGACAGTGGGACAATTGTCTGTGTGAATACTGACCAGGGACAGGTGTAATTTTTACTGGTTAGATTTTGTCCAGATCACCTTCCTAAATTTACCTACTGCCTAGTTAGAGGTGTGCTGGTCCAGAGGTGATGGCAGAGCACATGGATGAGTGGGAAGGGAGGGTAGAAGAGCATTATCACTGATGTAAACTGGGTTAAGTAATTCCCTCTAATGTTGTGGTAGTCAGTCATGTATGTTACTTGTATGTACTGCTTTAAAGTACTGCTTTTGCCTCTGTGATTCTGTGATAGGCCTTCAGCCCCTCTTAAAGTAAACTGCTGGCAAAACTGGTAGTCCTGACCTACGTCTGTTAAAGCCATTCAGAAATACTCTCCTTTGTGTATTCTGTTGCACAGACATGGACGTGAAATTATTTTGATCAGCTTACTGATGCAAGTTGGGCTTTCTTACTGCTAGAGTTAATGCAGAGGGAGCATTGAGGTTGTGGAGGAACCAAGGATGAGACCATCTCTTTTTGAACAGTATGGTCTTAGGTCCACTTAAACCCGTTGTGAAAGGACAAAGTTGTTGGGTTTTCTGTTGGGTTTGTTTGGGTTCATTAGTTTGAATTGAGACAATACCTAAAAAGTTGACAACTGGGAATCATTTATTACGTTCAGAAGTTTATACTTATGGCCAAATCCAGGAGTCTTGCTGGACATTTCTAGATAATACATACACCAAGAATCCGTAGTTGGAAAGGAGATTTCTGGAGTTGGTAAAAAGAATATTAGTTAGTTACTGTTTTACACAGTTTAAGAGCTCAGAGGAGCAAAGCTAAACTCCTAGTAGCAGCTTTCAGACAAAAATTGTTTTTTGTCCAGTGCATACTTTAAACTGAATTATGCTGCAGGATTTTACATTAATTCAAGAAAAGGTAGCTTAATTGTTAAAATAAAATTTCACTGGAAGTAGGTAAACACTATTACAGCCTGCAGGAGATGGCTAAGTTGTGTGAAGCCATACCCAGAGAAGCATCCTTGTGTGCCTGCCCTGTTTTGCATTCTTTTCTTCTGTACCTGCTACTGTCTGCTGTCACAAACTGAGTGATGGAATTAGACTTTGTTCCTGATCCAAAGCAGCTACTCCAGGATTTTAGGCGAACTATAAATTAGTTTGCTATTAAGTAGCTATTCGTTACCAATGGCTTTCTGAGAAAAGTTCTTGGAAGCAATACGCTCTTGGTGTTCATCTCAAGAGGAATATCTGCTTTGTAGTTACTCCTCTGCCCTCAGAATGAGAGACATGTAAAATGAGCTGGAATTGCTAGTTAAAAATTTAGGTAATACTGAAAATGTGCAATACAGGGTTGTTTTTATGGAAAAATATTAAAAACTTGTAGTGAATATTAAACATATCATCTTTCATTGTTTTAAAAAAAAAGAAAATATTTTCAAAAGTGGAAACTAGAAATTTTCTCAGTGTTTCACAGGCAACAGTAACTGTATTTTTTCATTTATTTTACAGAATAAAGATCCCAAAATGTCCCGAGTTGCACTGGAATCTTTATATAGGTTATTGTGGGTTTATGTTATTAGAATAAAATGTGAAAGCAACACTGTAACTCAAAGGTAAGTTCATTATGCAAAGGATTTTAAACTACTGATTGTTGCGGATTTTTTCCCACCTAGTAGGAGAGATCTTGAAGCCAGCTAAGGGATGGCTTAGTTGAGTAAACAGGGTTTTGTCTTAATAGGGAAAACAAAAAGACCTTGATTATTTTGATGAAGAGAAGGAATAGAGTCTAGAATTATCTTTGCAGGGATAGAAGATGGCAGAGAGATAAGCAGGAAATTTATTGAAGTTAAAATGGTACCAGAACAAATAGGGTATGAAGTGGCCATCACTAAGTGTGGACTGGAAATGAAAAGTTTTTCTTTATGAATGTGCATAATGAGAATTTGGAATAGTTATTCAGATTTTACCCCTTCTCCTGACTGTCAGTAACTAGTTTAAAACAGGATCTTGTTCATTTTATAAATGAATCCATGATATTGCTGCCTGTGACAACTGGGGCTGTACTTCCTGTAGGTGGTACTACTGTCATATACTTCTGTATTATTTTGTAGTAGCCCCACCAACACACTTCCAGATTTGAACTGTAACATCTCTGCTGTTATAAGGAGTTACTTTTAAAAGGCTTTTTTCCTTCTTTTTGTTTCTAAATTCTCATAGCCGTCTCATGAGCATTGTATCAGCACTTTTTCCAAAAGGATCACGTAGCGTGGTCCCACGAGACACACCTCTGAATATATTTGTGAAGATTATTCAGTTCATTGCTCAGGTAAGAATATATTTACTTAAAGCTATAAGAATAGAATGAACATTATTTGGAAGAAATGGAAATTTAACGTTAGTTTTTAGAATTTTCCTGAATATGTATAACAAATGAAATAACTCACTGTGTTTCTAATAGTGGCTAAATTATTCTATTTAAACTTCAATGACTGTTGTGTATGAACATTATGATGATTAGTATTTACATTTGCATTGCACTGTTATACATATATATATATATAAAGTACAGTGATAAAATTAGTGTATCCATTATGATATTTTTGTAAGGGACAAAGCATTAGAGCAGTAGTATCCAGTTATATATGGAGACTGCCCTCTGTAGATAGAAAAAGTATACAGTTAATGCAGTAGTGTGTAGTTATTATTGCATTATGATTTGTATTATTTTAGGCGCTTCTGTTATCCTAATATTGAATTGCAGGATATAATCTCACAAGATAAACTCTCATTCATCTATAACATTATAGATTAGAGACATGTTTTCCTGTCTTAGAAATTGGTTGTTTGTACTTCAACTCCTAAAATGATTTGTGTTTGGTCATATAGGGATGAGGTAGGACACAGAACCCTTCACTGTTAAATTTTTTTTATATTTATTATATTTGTATTTTAATGTTTTTTTTTTGTTTCCATGAGCTTTTCTTTATCCCTAATTTTTAGTTATCTAAAACAGTTCAACTTATTTTTGGAAATGCGTTTGACCTGAGCAGAATTGTCTGGAAATTTTTTCAGGAGACATGGTTCAACTGTATCAGAGGAGGAGCTGTGTTGAATTGTATTATATTAAAAAAAATAAAAATTAAGTCATAAGAATAAATATGAAAAAAAAAAGAATATTTTTTAAACTTCTTTATTTTTATTTATTAAATTTTTAAGACAGGATACCCAGCATCTGCAAAGCCAAGAAATTGTGTGTATTAACAGAAAAGAGATAATCATATGAATCTATTTTACTTTATAGGAACGTTTGGATTTTGCAATGAAAGAAATAATATTTGATCTTCTTAGTGTTGGAAAATCACCTAAAACCTTCACTATTAATCCAGAGGTAAAAAAAGCTCATTACTTGCATGCCATGAGAACAACATAGGGGGATTTTGGGGAAAAGTGCTTAACTATTTTTGAGCCAGGATAAAAGCAGATTAATAAATATCTGAAGGTGTGTTCTATTAAAACTAAAGAAGTAGTTGTAGTCATGCACAATTGCTGTTTCATTTCCAGTAGATAAGCTAGCAGCAGTTCTGCAATTGGGACTTATTTCAACAAAAATTTCAGAAAGTATGAGGGTTTTTTATAGTATAACTCTAAAACCTTTCTATAGGAAAGTCATACCCAGCCCTTATGTTTCAAGACCCAGTCTAACAGAGGAGACATTTAAGCATTGTATGTCGTCAGTGTGTTACTGTAGAGATTCATCAACTCCTTTAGTGTTCAACACTATGAAGTATTCAGTATCTTAGCCTGGGCCCAGTCAGTTTATTTGAAACAGAGTTGTGGGGAGGCATGAAAAACTTGAACTTTATTCTTGTTGCTTTCACTACCCTAATATGTAATATTTAAATAATACCTGTCCTACTGGAGTTGTACTGCTGCCTATTCATAAGAGAGGAAAAATGCAAATTGTATTTTGTCTCTATTATACTTCAACAGTATAATTTCTTCTGTTTTCTCTTTCCTTTTTTTGTCCCTTTTTTGCTCTTGAAGAGGATGAATATTGGCCTCAGAGTCTTCCTTGTTATAGCAGATAGCTTGCAGCAGAAAGATGGTGAACCACCAATGCCAACAACAGGAGTTGTTCTCCCTTCAGGAAATACTCTGCGTGTCAAGAAAATTTTTCTTAATAAAACACTGACAGATGAGGAAGCAAAAGTTATAGGTATGTTGTATTCTTTTGTGAGTTGGCATTCCAGTATGCGTGTTTATATTCTCAATTATTCTCAAGCAGTACATTTGTGTAACTTTAATTATGTATTTATTTTAATTGTTAACAAGAATCTAATGAGAGCCTGTTTTAACAGAATTGCTTTGATTCTTTTGAGAGGGCTACTAGACAATATTGACCTTCTGGTGTCTGAGATGAAATCCATGGCTTTTCTTAAAGTGTTTTGCATTGCCAAATCAGCACAAAGAAGCATGAGTGCAGTTAGTGTGGTAAAATAGCATGGCAAGTTTTGTTCCCTTGATGTCACTCTAAAATGTCTCAAGTGTCTCACAGCTGAGTGAAGTAAGACAATTTTAATCCCTGTGCTCTACTGATATTCTGTGAATGAGGTAGTAATCTCTAAAGGGTTGTTTCAACATGTAAAATTTAAACTAGAACTAAAAAGCTTGGAATTGAGAAAACAGCGAAACAACTAATGGTTGCTTCAGTGTTTATGTTCTTTCTGAAATACACTATTTTCATATACCACCTCATATTTGTATATTTGTATATATATATATATTATATATACATGCATTTCTTTTGACAGTTAAAGTACATGTTTTATGTCATCTGTTGTACAATAAGAAATTTGTCCAAAACTGAATAAGTGGCAGATATTTTAATTAAAATGTAAAATAAAATAAGAACAAATGAAAGAGGTGATGGAACTCTTTGACTTTTCAGGAATGTCCATATACTATCCTCAAGTCAGAAAAGCACTGGATAGCATTCTTAGGCATTTGGACAAAGAAGTTGGAAGGCCCATGTGCATGACTAGCGTGCAGATGTCCAATAAAGAACCAGAAGACATGATTACGTATGTACTGCACTACAGTATTTTCACTGTCACAGTAGCATCATATTATTTTTATGCTGCAATGTTGCAGATGCCATCATTAATGCATTACAATAGTGGGTTTTTTACTTGACTAATAAGTGAATGTTAATTTCATTAATTAAAGCTAAAAATGTTTGTTACCTCCTTAGTTTTGACACGAAATTGAAAATAAATATATATGGTGTACTGAAGTAAATTTTCCTGTTGTTTTTTTGGTTATACACTCTTTTTATAGGGGTGAGAGGAAACCTAAGATAGATTTGTTCAGAACTTGCATTGCTGCTATCCCAAGACTGATTCCAGATGGCATGAGTAGGACTGACCTCATTGAATTGCTTGCAAGGTAAGAGAAATGAAGTCGAGCTCTTATTGGATGTTCTTTTTTAAATGCTGCATGAGCACGTTTGTCAGTGCACTCACTATGCAGTATAAGTCCACTGCATACAGATTCCATCCTTCCTGCTCCTGACTACCTTCTGCAGTTGGTCAAGTTTTACTGGCCAGAGTAGCAGGAGGTAAATGTATCCTGCAGATCTTGCACTTATTTTTAGAGATAATTTTTGAGAAGCGGGAATTTATTTCTGTTGCTTTGGGGGTTTTTCGAACGTGTTTTATCTTTTTTTTACAACTATCATACTTTCCCCCCTTTTTTTTCTCTTCCTATTACTAATACTATAAATCTTCATAAAGTCATTCTTGTTTGACATTACCAAAATGTGAGACAGGCACTTAAGGGAAACTATTCTTTTTCTCTATGAATCCTGTATTGGTTTTCCATTTTTTTTTGATCCAACATGACTCGTACTCTTCTGTTTCTTATCTCAGTTAAAATTGAATGTGCCTTATTGGTCCTGATAAGTAGTTGAGATATTTTTTTTATTCTTAATGCAAGAATGGTCTTGGCACAGAAACACAGGATAGCTTTTAGCTTTGAAATTATAAATTTCTTTTAATATAATGTGTTGAGTTACATATATACTAAGTTAGTAATAATGCGAGAGAATAAGGTTCTTCTAACTTCCAATTTTTCTTCAGTGCTAAAAGGCATATAAAAGACATGATACAAATGTAATAATACAGTACTGGGATACATTTCTTCTACCTTAGCGGGCTGAGACATATTTTTAAGTATATATGCAAAGGGATTTTTTTGTGAGTTTTTTTCTCATATCTAAAGTAAAACTTTAACTGCAAAAATTATCTGTTCTTTTCAGTTTTAATTTGAAGAAAAGAACCTGTGCATCACAGAGTGCCTGTGTACTGAGCTCTAAGGTGGTTGCTCAGATGCATGCAAAGATGTACCTATGTGAAAGACTTGGCAGTCTCTCCTGAAAATTGTTTGTATTAAGTTTTGTGAAACCTTGCAATATTTTGCTATAGTAGAAGCACCTTCTGTTAGTAGCCAGTTTCAGGTCTATTCAGTGCTGAAAATGCATCTATGTGGAAGTGTTCTACATTGTACAGCAAAGAAGGAAGAGTTAACACTGAACTTTAAATGATAAAGGCTGATTAAGAGTGTGTGTATCTAGGGTGATGATACCAGTATTTTTTCTAAACAGGCTGACAATTCATATGGATGAAGAACTTCGTGCCTTGGCTTTCAATACTCTCCAAGCATTAATGCTTGATTTTCCAGATTGGCGGGAAGATGTTCTTTCAGGATTTGTATATTTTATTGTGCGTGAAGTGACTGACGTCCACCCAACGCTTCTTGACAATGCAGTAAAAATGTTAGTGCAGCTCATAAATCAGTGGAAACAAGCAGCCCAAATGCACAATAAAACTCAAGATTCTCAGGTATATCTATATAAGGTCCTTTGATGTTAGAACACAGTTTGAATCTACATACAATTTTATTAGTGGACTTCATTGTTTTTGTTAAGTAATAAAAATTCAGCTAACTTTCTCACAGTGCTTGAAGACTTTTAGATCTATTTTTTAAATCAGCATTTCTACCAAAACAAAATTAGTTTCAAAAACGCTAATTCATGACTACATTTTGGCTTACATCAGAAGTCATCATGTGTAACTGGAAATAAATAGGAGTTATTAAACAGTAGAACTAGGGAAAACCCAGCATTTTTTACTAGCCAGTAGAACGAGGTCAAGTAGTTTGATTTTATACAGTCTTTTACATGAGAGTATTCATATTTTTTTTTTTAATTTTGCTCTCACTGCATCATTCTCCTGAGAAAGTGAAATAAAGACGTTCTCGTGATATATGTTTGGACTAAATTCAGAGAGATAATAAAAAAACAAAATGGCTAATACTATGTTATTCTCATAATGCAAATTTGACCAGTAGCCAAACAAGATCTAAATATTTTATGATTATTTTGCCATCTCCAGTAGTGGAACTATATCTTAACTGTGTTTACTTTTTTTCTTCATTTGCTTAACTTCTGTGATTTTTTTCTTAGCGTGGTGTATCCAATGGGGCTGCCCATACCCTTCCTCTGGAGAGGACCCTTTATTCCAGTGTATTTCACGTAGTGGAAGGCTTTGCTTTGGTCATCCTTTGCAGCACCAGGCCTGCCACCAGGCGATTAGCTGTCAGTGTTCTGAGAGAAATAAGGGCCTTGTTCACACTTCTAGAAATTTCGAAGGTAAGAGTTGATGACCCGTTCTTACAACTGCTTAATGAAACTGATTTTATGTTGACTTTCTTTGAGCTTTTTATGCCTTGTATATTGTAGAGTGATGATGAATTGGCTATAGATGTAATGGACAGACTAAGTGCTACTATCCTGGAAAGTTTCATACATCTCACTGGGGCTGACCAGGTAGGACAATTTTTATATTAAGTTGGTTATAAGATGACATAATGCTGCAAAACTGTCCCAAATATGTTTTAAATGATAGCGTCACTATGTTCATGCTAAGTTTGTCAACAATTTAGCACCACAAACAAAGAGAAAAAGGCAAAAATCTTGACAAATGTTGTGAGGCTGACACCACCATTGTACACTTTCTGACCGATAGTGTGTCATTATCACCACTGTATAAATGCTGACAACTCTATCTGGTTTTTCTTACCTTGCTTACTGATTGCAATTTCTTTGAAGCAAAGGGCACTGCCTTTTTCTGCAGCAGTATAGTTTCATATTGGTCGGTGTGTCCTTTATCCGTGATGAAAGCCATAATAACTGTCAGTGAATAACAACTGAATTCCATACCTATGTACTTATCATAAACTCTTAAGTATCAAGGAAACCCTTCTGATTTTAGGTTTAGGAAACAAGTTGGAATTCAGTGATAAGACTTTGAGTACAAATATTTTCTAAGAATGAAATCATTATGAGTGAAAAGGCCTTTTTCTAGAATTTGCTATTTCCTAATTTCCAGTTCCTTCCCAAACAGCATGTTTATATAACTGTTCACATTAAGAACTTCTGTAAAAAACCCACATAAATTATGTGTTTTATCTGTTGCAGATGTGGTTTTGATAGTGATACTTTATTAGATATTTAACAATTAAGAGATTGTTATTTAATACACATGGATATTAAGTATTGCCTTATTCTCTTTTCTATGCACACAGACTACTTTACTGTACTGTCCCAGTTCAATAGATTTACAAACTCTGGCTGACTGGAATTCCTCCCCAATCAGCCACCAGTTTGATGTGGTCAGTCCCTCACATATATGGATATTTGCACATGTGACTCAAGGCCAAGATCCATGGATTATAAGCCTCTCAAGTTTCATGAAGCAGGAAAATCTTCCAAAACACTGCCCAACAGCTGTAAGCTATGCTTGGACGTTTGCTTATACCAGACTCCAACTGCTGTCTCCACAAGTGGATATCAAGTAAGTTGATTTCTAAAGTAAGTGCAGTATATTATATTGGGTATTCTTTCAAGATTTATCATCACTGTAAAGTCATTATTGTTTGAGCGAGGTGACATGTAGGCTCTTGATATTTTCTGTGGATTTAATTCAGCTTTATATAACAAAAAATTACAGCAGATTTATCTGGATAAAAAGTTATCTGCTGTGAAGATTAATTTATGCCTTTGGCCATATTGTAGTTCAACAAATTTGAATATAAAAGCGTACATTATTGATGTACAGGTCTGTTCTGAAAAACTTATTGAGAGTTTACTATGTTAACAATATTGGAAACAATGGCATATGCATAATGGAAAAATAAATTCAGTAGAAAACCAAAGTGAAATGTGGTAAGCTTCATTTACTCTGCTGAGCTTTTTTTTTTTTTTAATAGCAGCCCTATCAATGCAAAGAAAGTGAATACTACTACAAGCAGTGACTCCTATATTGGGCTCTGGAGAAACTACCTGATTCTTTGCTGCAGTGCAGCGTCTTCTTCAAACTCCTCCACTTCCACAGGCTCTGTGAGATGTTCCCCTCCTGAGACGCTGGCGTCTACTCCTGACAGTGGTTATAGCATTGATTCAAGAGTAGGTTCTTCTAATGCTTATTGTAAATAAGTCTACATGTATTTGGAAATAGAAACACCAGAGCCTATAATAACTGTCATGATTAGAAACTGGGATAATTTATCTCAGAATATTTTTACTATACGTTAGTTTTTCATTTGCTTAGGGGAGAGTGTTTTAGTTCACTTTTCCCAGTCTGTGCTGTAGAAGCTTTCCTGCTTACGTTTTTAAGGCAAATCTTACCATGTAATAAAAACAGTTACCCAGTCTCAAAGTCTTAGCTAGCTGTAATAAAGAAATGTTTTGTTCACTGTTAAGGGGGTGTTTTTGCTGTCAGTAGACTTCTGCAGTTCTGAGCAAAAAGCCTCTCACTTCAGTAATTGAAACAGAAACCTATTCAGGCATGATGTATCTTGTTATATTTTCCCAACCGCAGACAGTTTTCTGTCTGCCTAGCTTCAGAGCGCCTGCAGATTATTTTTTTCCCCCTTCTTTTCTGCTTTTTGCTCGTCTCCTTTTTGGTTTCCTGTAAAAGGTACAGTAGACATGAAGATAATTCTTGGACTATGCAGCAGATTTTTGGCAGAAGCAGCCTGTTCCACTTCCATCTTGTTATCAGGATACTTTCCCTAAATCTGAAAAACTGTAGACTGAAGGCTGTGATCTCTTTGAGAGCTCCAAGGGACTCTAAGGAGTTGGACATAAAAATCTACTTACTTTCCCCAAGGACGGCAGATACACCAAACATGCATAGCATCTGTATATCGTGTTGAGTCATTCATTGTCATCTGACAATGAAAATTTAGTAATGCAAGAAATAGTTAATACTACTTTACTATTTCAGAAAATCTTTTTCCGTGTCAAATATAACTTTCATTTTTATCATTTTGAGTCACTGATCCAATGTGAGAAGACAGAGAAATTACAGCAGGTATTTTCATGTCACCATTTGTTTGGCAACTATTTCATTCTGTTTTATTCTGGTTTTCTTTTTAGATTATTGGCATTCCATCCCCTTCCTCCCTGTTTAAGCACATAGTTCCAATGATGCGCTCTGAGAGCATGGAAATTACAGAATCCCTTGTCCTGGGACTTGGCAGGACCAACCCAGGAGCTTTTAGGTAACTGTTGTGTTTGATTCTGCTTTTACGCCAGTTGATTATGAAGCTAGGGAATCAGAGCTCATAGAAAAAGGTTCAGTGTTTTTTCTTTCAAGAATTTTGAAAAAGCTCTGACAACTGATTGTCTTGTCTTTTCTAGCATTTAGAGGCGTGATATAGATTGTTAGAGATGCGAAAGAATTTCATGTGGAGGTCATGAAAAGAAAAAGAAGTTAGTTGAAACTATAAACAGCTAACTTTTATTGATATTAAAAGCTACCATTTTGTTAAAGAACAGTCTGTGTGAAGTAATAACATTTGAAATGTTATTTATATTCAAGTTTATTAGAGTAGATAAACTCTCCTTATTGGTTTTGCCAAGTGCTCTTTATGGAGGATGGGTGAAGAGTGAGAACATCTGAGGGGAAGAAAGCCTCCTGGGAAAGCCATCAGGTGTTCTGTGACACCAGCCAACCTCGTATAGTGAGAGTTATGAAGTTGTACTGTGCCTAGCAACCAACTGTGCTTCTGCAGAAAGAACCAGGGATCACTTACATTGTTGGTTTTGAATGAGATGATGTTTCTCTCCAGTCACTTGTGTCCTGTATTATTGCAGATGAGGAGCCAATATTGAATCTGTAATGCCAAGTCCTCAGTTATCATATTCTGCTTTATATCCCTTTATAATCTTATAATTTTATATAATATCTGACTTTGCTCCCCTACCAGGAGCAAAGCAAGACTTTGTCTCATGACCCTGAAGATCTGTTTAAAAGTTTAAATCGTAATTGTGCTCTAAAGCCCAGAAATGCTTTCAGAGATAATTTCACCTTAAATCCTTGTTTTCTAAATTAGAAGCCACTCATTCAGCAAATTACAAAAAAAAATCTGATTCTTAACAGTTTGACCATTTCTGTATTCAGAATGTGTTTTGTTTCTCAAAACACGTGCTCTCACCAGATGCCAGCTGTAACCCACCCTTTAGCATTACAGCTCTGCACTGATTTGTTGTTTAGCTTTTGAGTTTTTAAGCACTCTTCCTCCCCACTTTGTATGTTTACTCAGGAACTTTTTCATCATAGATTATATGTATACTCAATCCACTTAAACTTAATAGAATATTATTTTTGTTTTGTGTAACTGATCACATGAACTTGTCTAGGTATCTCTTGCTCTCCTTTGTAAATACAACCAATATATTTTTACCTTAGTATTTTGTCTGCATAGATCCTTACTACTGATCTCCTTCACCTTTCCCTTTTTAAAGAAGTAACAGAGTCTTAGTTTAGCAGAAGGAACTGAGCAGTAGTAAAGACTGTGGAGCTTCAGAACAAATGGGGAATGTAAGCACAGTGTCAGAACCTGTTTCAGTTTTCAAAGAGACTGGTCTGACTTCTGTCAGTGTAGTGTTGCTGGACTTAAAGAACAAACTTTACTAACAAGTAAATGCATCATGACAGCTGAAAGAGCATTGTATGATAAGCTGTCAACATCTTTTTTCCCTCCCTAATAATACCTGTTTGCACATCTTTGTTAAACCCTTAGTATGAAAATTAATGACAATGGTTTGTGATAGAAAAAAGCCACAATACTTGGAGAATGCAAATGTAGGGGTAGTTGTTGAGACATCCATTTAGTAATCTGCTTTAAATTAGGAAAATATCTTTCTAGGAAACTTTTCTTTAAAAAGCTACAGGTAAAGAAGGAAAACCTGTGGGTGTTTTCACTTGTGTTGTAACACTAGTTACTGAGAAACATCTTTCAGTTGAGATCTTAATTTGATGTTTGTTTTTATCCTTTTAATTATTTTAATTCAGGGAACTAATAGAAGAATTACATCCTATAATTAAGGAAGCACTTGAAAGAAGGCCAGAGGTAATTGGATAATTTCCATTATATTCAATACAATTTTAACTGTCTTCTTAAAGAACAGGCATATTAGTTATATTCTTTAATTTCTGCAAGTAAAAACTGTCAGTATACCAGATAAAAATGTGAAATGTTGCTTTTTTAAATAATTGTCAGGTGTTTACATTAGAAGAGCTTTATGTTTATTTCAAGCTCTGTATTATTCTTAAATACTAAAAATTTTCCAATGAAGAACTTGTTTTACAGAAAGTTTTAGAAGTCTTAGTAGGTATTCATAGAAATAATAATCTCTGCAAAAACAAAGTCAGGGATGAGTGCTCAGTATTTTTTATGGTAACTGTAATGTTTTTATAAGTAATAAATTTATAATTACAGATGATGGGAAGGAGCTCTCTTCTGTTTCAAAATGTTACTAGACCAAAGTGTATTTTGTCAGTCTTGCATGCAAGTCATAGGATCATAAAATTGTTTGGGTTGGAAGGTCATATAGTCCACCCCCACTGAAATGAGCAGAAACATCATCAACTGCATCAGGTTGCTCAGAGCCCCATCCAACCTGACCTTGAGTGTTTCTGGGGGTGGGGCAATTACCACCTGTCTGAACAACCTGTGCCAGTATTTCACCACCCTCATTCCAAAAAATTTCTTTCTTATATCAAGTCTAAATCTGTCCTCTTTTAGTTTAAAACCATTGCCCTTTGCCATATCACAACAGGCCCTGCTAAAATGTTTGTCCCATCTTTCTTACAAACCCCTTTTAAGCCCTGAAAGGCCGCAAATAAGGTCTCCCCTCAGCCTTCTCTTCTCCAGGGTGACTGGCCCCATCTCTCTCAGCCTGTCTTCATAAGAGAGGTGCTCCAGCCCTCTGACCATTTTTGAGCCCTCCTCTGCACCCATTCCAATATGTCCATGTCTTTGTTGTGTTTGAGGACCCCACAGCTGAACACAGTACTCCAGGTGGGGTCTCACGAGAGTGGAGCAGAGGGACAGAATCACCTCCTTCAAAATATGTAGAAAGACTACCATTTGTACTTCATTGTTCTATATGTTGCACTTTGTGACAGGAGACTGACAAACCCATTATTTTGATAATACATGTAATAGCAAACCTGGTATATCTCAAGAGTCGCAACAGGGAAAAATTTTGTTCGTTTTTTGGTTATAGAAATTGTTAGCAATTTGGGTAACACCTCTAAAAAGGTTAACACCTCTGATAACTGATGCTGATTGTAGTAAAGATATATTGCTTTTACGTTCCATGCTGGTGTTATACTTAACTTTTCCTCTGCTTCATTTAATTTTGTGTTTCCTCTGTTGAATAGAACATGAAACGACGCAGGCGTCGAGATATTTTACGAGTACAACTAGTACGAATATTTGAACTGTTGGCAGATGCTGGTGTCATTAGTCACAGGTAGGGGAAGCACTGATGAGAAGTTGTTTATTTTTGTGAATTGTCATTGGTATTCTTATGACCCAGTATAACAAGCTTGCAAAATTCATCTGTGAGTTTTAGTATACCTCTAAATAGATAGATGTGGTTTTATAAAACTTGGAATTTTATAAAACTGACAGTTTTATAAAACTGGCTTTCTAATCTGTTCCTCTCCCTTGCTCTTTGTCACTGTGTTCTGTGTTTTATTTAAAGTGCTACTATTCTCCAGGACATTGCTTTGAACAGGCAGTATGTCGTGTTCCTTCTTGTTTGTGTGTTCTTAAAGGTTGCACCAATTGTGCAAATTGTAACTATTCTGTGATCAACCAGATGAGTTCTTCCTCACCTGGAGTGCTGATGCTAGTCAGCACATCCTATACAGAGAAGGCTGCTGCACATTAATATTGGACCTTTTTTTATTTCTGAGGAATGAAGAATGTTAACTGGGTTATTGAGGTTTTTTTTCCTCAGTTTATCCTACTTGTGTAGGGACACTTTGAAAAAAGAAATTCTGGCATATGTTTTACAAGTCTGTTGGAAAGTTTTTTCTAAGTTGGTGGAATCGTGTAAGAGCAAGTAGGCTAGGAAATGGTCCCATTCTGTTAGACAAACAATACTTAGACATGTATTTATCAACCTTAGTGATATAGTCAGTGTGACATTCTCAATCTTTAAGCAAGCTGCTGCAGCATATTTTAGAATGTTACTTCAGAAGCATTGCTAAAATGTCTTTCAACATGGTCAAATTTCAGAGCCCAGCCATTAAAATCATACTCTCCTTTCTTATCTTTTAAGGTTCTCCCTGATGTTTAAGTAGCGTGTATAAAATATGCCCTAACCACAGTCTGCACCCTGAAACTTTGTCAGCTTTTCTCTCTGAGGCCAGTCTGACTCTGTGGTAGAAGCTAACAAACAATTACAGGTTGCCATAGGCATCACCTTGCCTTCGGTGTGCAAGGAATGCTTTTTAGATGTCTTTAGTGCAAATGTGAAAATGTGGTGGAAGGAGTTGAGGGGAAAGGAATCACCCTTCTACCAATTGTTTTTCAAAGTAGGGCAGCTTTGAATCATGTAGTCTTTAATATCCTTACTTAGTTTAGTACAGACGTCTAGTCAGATGCTAAAACCATGAGGATGGGAAATGAATACATAAAATGAATAAATTACTTTCACCTGCTTGCCATCAACAGTGTGTCACAAGGTACCAAACATCTTGACTGACTTCCAAAAATCAATATGGCATAAAGATGACTATCATCAAGTAGCAGTAATTATTTTTTCTAGTTTACAAATTGTGTGGGTTTGTGGGAGGGTCTTTTTTGGGGCGGTATTTATTATTTTTAACATATGTCCCCAGTATAAGAACTAGTTCTGTAGAAGGATGAGTGACTTCTGATAGTGAGGTTTGATTATTAGTTTGCTTTCACTGGAGTTCTTTATTTTAAAACTGAAATTGAAGCTGGATGAAGAAATTACTTTGAAATAAATATTTGCAATGATGAGGGTTTTTTAAAGATCAAAAAATTTGTTTTCAAAAAATGTATGTAGTTATCATGCTATTTGATTTATTGAATTTATTTTATTTTTAAGTGCAAGTGGTGGCCTTGATAACGAAACACATTCCCTCAACAACACTTTACTTGAGTATGTCGATCTAACAAGACAACTCCTAGAAGCAGAAAATGAAAAGGATTCTGATACACTGAAAGATATACGATGCCATTTTAGTGCCTTAGTGGCAAATATCATACAAAATGTTCCAGGTATGTAAAAATGCTTTAGTAACTTTTGATGACTATATTTAATACAAAGTACATTTAAAAAACCAAAAACCAACGAAACAGAAACTAAAGAAAAAGCCATTTTTTATCTGAAGTTTCAGAATACTTTCATTAAAATAATTTATGACATCAGTTTTGAATATAACTTTAAAAGCATGAGTTTTAAGGGAGATTTTTGGTACTATTTGGTAAAGTTTTGTTGGTTGGCTGTTGCATTTGAATTCTATAGACGAATAAATTCCTGTGCACTAGTGGCATTAAACAAGACAATAGTAAAGCTACGTCCAACAATTATGATGTTAAAATAGTGCGTTTACATGGATTTTTCCTTTTATATTCATTGTTTGGGTCTGTTTCTGTGTTACATACTTTATTTTAAAGAATGACAAGAGGAGTGTGTCTAACTTTGGGCTTTTCTTACAGTACACCAGAGAAGAAGTGTCTTTCCACAGCAGAGTCTACGCCACAGTCTATTTATGTTGTTCAGTCATTGGGCAGGTCCTTTTAGTATCATGTTTACTCCCCTGGACAGATACAGTGATAGAAACATGCGAATAAACAGACACCAATACTGTGCATTGAAGGTATTTTAGCACTTTTTGAATTTTGGAAATAGATTGTTATGTTGACCTAAGCAAATTTAACGCTTAGGCCATTCATGGCTTAGTGTTTTTTTTTTCTCATATGCTTGCATGTATTTATGACAGTTCAGCTTTTTCCAAACTGTGAACTACTGCGCTTGCAATAGAAATTTCTTAAAACTACTACTGAATGTTCACTTCCCATGACTTTAATCCTCAGTTGCCTAAGGTGAAAGGCTTTCATGTAAATGTACGTTAACAATGAAACTGGTGTATTTAACTCTTCAGTATGTTAGCATTTCAGTATTGACTCTTTCTTGTATTTCAAAGTTGAGAAAACTATGATTTGATAATTTCTTGAATAAAATGTTAAACAGATTTTATTAGCCTTGGTCTTCGTCCCTTGAGAGGTTAGAATTTAGTTTTCTGATATTTTAATGACCTTAGTAAGAGTTGTATATGAGTTACTAAAATGTAGTGGTTTTCAATTGCTTTCTGAAGGCTATGTCTGCTGTACTGTGTTGTGGCCCTGTTGCAGACAACGTCGGGCTCTCATCTGATGGCTATTTGTACAAATGGCTGGATAATATTTTGGATTCACAAGATAAAAAGGTAATACAGACAATGTCAACATTGGTTTGTAGCTGTCAGCGCCTTCAAACATACATGCTTTAATGAGCTTGCAGTCAGATTGGCCTCAATGATTTAGAGTGGCTTAAGCTCAAAGCTGTTGTAGTAGTGCGTAGTTTTGCTCTGTCCTTCCTTCATGTGTATTCATCCTGTTGAGGAAGGTAATCCCTCATCACAGTCCAAGAACAGAGAAACAGGATGGAAGAGGAAAGGGCAAGGGGTGAAGCACTGTGTATCATTTTTAAACTAATCAGTTAGTTAAGTTGTAATAATAAGCAGATGTTTCAGAAATTGAAAGGAGATGACATTTTGAACATGAACTGAGACTGTACAGTCCATTGGGGTCCTGCAGAGTTAGGAAGACCAAGCTTTTCATCTAAACAGTAAGGCAAGCTTTCAATTTAAAAGGTAGGGTGTCCATTGCCCTATAATGCTAGGATTGTATAAAAATACAGCTCCAGTGGGCTGCTTTGATTCAAGAGAAGATGCAAGTCTCCAGGTAGATCTGTCCCTTGTATCCAGCTGGAATTCCTACATGTGTTTAAGTGCTTTTCTCTATCTGATGCTTTCAGGTCAGTGTTCAGTGTAAGATGTGAAAATAGTAAATAGCTCAAGCTAGCCTTGAAACTGAGGGGAATAAAAGTGAGGAGAGCTCTCTAGTTATTTATGTCAATAATTTATAACTGTGTGCAAGTTGAACGTTAAACAGTGTTGATAGAATTATCTGTTGTTACTTTAAGCTGTGGTGTCATTGTTTTTGTATAGAACACATTTTATGTTTCAAAAGGTTTGGGTTTTATTAAATATGTATTTCCCTACTTTATGCCGTTTTGTAAGTTAGTCTTTTTTTCTACATTTTCAAATATGTATTGACACTTTCTTGGAATACAGGTTCACCAGCTAGGCTGTGAGGCAGTCATGCTGCTCTTGGAACTCAACCCTGACCAGAGTAACCTCATGTACTGGGCCGTAGACCGGTGCTACACAGGTTCCAAGCGTGTAGCAGCTGGCTGTTTTAAAGCCATAGCCAACGTGTTCCAAAACAGGTACTACAGCATTTTTCAGAACTTTAAAGCTTTTATTTTCAAAGTGTGCTTTCATATAGAACTGCACTTTTTTGTGCCCTAGAGAGAAAAGATCACCACTGTTTGTGTGTATGTGTTACTAGAGAAACTTTTCAAAATGTTATCCCATATTATATCCCTTGTAAATTAAACTTAAATTCAAATTTTAAAAAGCCAAATGTAATTTTACTTTTTTCACACTTGCAATTTATCCCTAGGGATTACCAGTGTGATACAGTGACCCTCCTGAATCTGATACTGTTTAAAGCAGCTGATTCTACTAGGGCTATCTATGAAGTTGCTATGCAACTATTACAGGTTTGTAAACTAATTCTGATTTTTTTTTAAATAAGAATTGTCCTGTACATTAAAAAAAAATTTGTTATTGTTTGCTTCTCTTCAGTAATGAAATACACTGTATTTTTTTTTCTTCTCTATTTCAGTACATAGTTAGGCCAGATCCTTACCTGGCACAAATAGACTTCAGTGGAAGTGTATCTGTTTCCATGAACTAAGCGCTTAAGACCTGTATTTTCATAATACCTTCTTTTTCAAGAAACAAAACCTAAATCAAGACTCTCTTGATATGGCCCTGAAACAGATATATATATATATATAGCTCCATTTGTCCAAAAGCACGTCAGAGAGAAGCATATTGCTTCCCAAGCCTTCACTCTGTCTGCTGGGATAGCAGTCAGTTTTGTGTTTTTGACATTAGAACCAAACATTTTTTCAGCTGTTTGTGTGGAGAGATGACAGTGAAATCTTAGCCATGTAATTTACTTTTGTATATTTCTTTCTGAGGTCATTTAGGGGTAAGCTTAATCTTACAGGCAGCATTAGTGTTTAAATAAATCTGTGTTGCTTGTGGCTCAGACTGTAAGTCTTGGGGTTTTTTTCAGAGGTTTTACTTGTCAGCTAAATTCAGCATTGAAGACCCCACTGAAGTCACACCCCTGTTGATATGTCAGCCCCATCTTTCTTCTCAAGTTGACACCACTGCTTAAGATGAGCCCAAATTGATTTTTCAAGTGTCAGAGTCCTTTAGCCTCCTGCTGCACCTCTGCCACATCAAAGATTATGTTGTTCCTGTCCATGTCTCATAGATGAGCAAAAATTGGTATTGTTTGGAAATACAGGTGTTAAATAGTATTTCACATTTTGTCATAGATAAATTTATATTTAATATGGTATTTTGTGAAAGCATATTTTGGAACTTTATTGCTGGAAACTCATCAAGTGGAGTATATCTTACTAGTCTTCTATGAAATTACCAATTTTAGCAGATACTTTAGATGTACAGAGATCCTCATGGATAAGAAGCATTAAATGAGAGTAGATACTTCAAGAAGTGATTTTTATATAAAGGTGTTCATAGTAGCTCTATACTTAGCTTCAAATTCTGAACATTATTGTTGTAGATCTTGGAACCAAAGATGTTCCGTTACGCTCACAAACTGGAAGTTCAGCGGACGGATGGGGTTTTGGGTCAGCCTTCTCCTTTACCACATTTGTATTCTATGTCATATTATCAGCTGTCAGAAGAATTAGCAAGGACTTATCCTGAACTGACGCTTGCTATCTTCTCAGGTACGATTTTAAAGTCAAGTCAAAAGCATTGTACAAAATTTGTCATTCTTATTATTCAGTAATTAATTTATATGTAATTCACTGAAATCAGGACAACAATATCATCATAGCTAATGGAACAGTAGAACTTACTGAGTTACAGTTATTGTTCACTTGTGTTTTAAATATATTCAAGGGGAAACAACATGAATCAAAAATATTTTTCCTAATTACTTTCTAATAACCATGAAAACTCACATTAGAGAAATAATTTGCAAGTGTTTTTTTAAAATCATTCTTTCATTGTTCTCTGTACTGTGTTCTTGTTTACTGTAGATTGCTTAAATACATCATTCTGTAGCATTTTTAAGAATTGCAGAATAATAACCTATTACATTGATTAAAGAACCCACTACTAGGACTGCGATGATGAAGAAACAAATTTAAGTGCTTTTTTACCGAAGTTAGTATGTTTTTTGTACTGTAGATTTTCAGTTCCCTTCTCCAGTTACAGGAATTCATATATATGTGCATAGTAATGTGGTTTCTTCAATGTAGTGTTGTTTGTTAGCAGTGTCTTCAGTTAGCTCTGCTGAAGACTTCAGACTTTATCATTATGAAATGGCACTGGTCATCTCACCGAAAAATGGCATCAGTATCACCATTACCTTGTATCAGTGTGGTATGCTGGGCTCATGATGGTTGTTATTAGCAAACCAGTTCTCATTATTGATTTGCAATTCATGTGTGTACCTAATTTTTGAATGGCAGAAGTAAGTCAGAGAATCCAAACAGCTCACCCAGCTGGGAGACAGGTGATGCTGCATTATCTGCTGCCATGGATGAACAATATTGAGTTGGTAGACTTGAAACCTTTGCCAACCATTCGTCGGCAAGATGAAGATGAAGAAGATTGTTTGAAAGACAGAGAAATGATGGTGAACAGTAGACGATGGCTACGAGGAGAAGGCTGGGGATCGCCACAGGCTACAGCTATGGTTCTGAATAATCTGATGTACATGACTGCAAAGGTAAGAATAATTACTTAAGTTCTTCATCTTCTTCCAGTGGATTGTTCTGTTTAGGATATAAGAAAATACTGTTCAGAGATACTTTGTCACCAAACTTTCAAGAATTATTGTTCAGATATGTTGAGTTGCTTATGTATACCCAAACAATACCATTTAGTTTTGAGGTATTCTGAGAAATATGTAATATAAATGTTATAGTAATTGTTATCATCATGGCTAGGCTTCGCAAACAAAGATTTGAGAAGGGCTCTACCCACGTTTGTTGCAAGCGCATTGGTGGCTAAAAAGGCCAATACGAGACAGGCATGTCCGGTTGCAAAAGGCACAGCAGAAAGACTCCTTAGGTGGTATATTCTGCAGGGCACGAATCTTTCTGTGTTGTCTTTTCTCCTCAAGAGTGATCCTGCGTGCTTTCTCAAAAGCATCAGCAGCATTATAGATGGTGTGTCTCCAGGCCTCCTGACTGGAGGCCAGAGTAGACCAGTTATGTTGATCAATATGGCCAAGGCTTAGATGTTGTTTTAGGGAGTCCTTGTATCTTTTCTTTAACCCAAAATTGTTATATATAGTAACTGTATATAATTAGTATTTTGCAGTATAGATGTCTAGCTGGATAGAGAATACCAAGTTGCCTGTATACCTTTGATCTCAAAGTGAAGTTTTGGAACCGATCTTATTACCAGGGGCTAATTGACTCTCCTTCTTCCTGTCATAGCTGTTTCCAACAGAGAAGTTAATATTGGACACATGCAATGCTTCTGCCAATTCTCATCATATTATGTTATATATGAATCCTGCTGATGAGAGATCATGTTTTGAGCAATAAATTAAAAACTCTTGTCAGTCTGTGGTCTGTGGAGTTTTATTCAAAGTCGTCAGCATCTGAGAGAATGGGTCTCTACTAAATTTCCCAGAATGATAAAATTGTTAAGAGTTGGAAGGGAGCTCTAGAGATTATCTAATCCAACCCCCTTGCCGAGGCAGGGTCGTCTAAGAACAGGTTACACAGGAACGTGTCCAGGTGGGTTTGGAATGTTTCTAGAGAGGAAGACTCCAAGACCTCCCTAGGCAGCCCGTTCCAGTGCTCTGCCATCATCAATGCAAAGTTCCTCCTCGTGCTGAGGTGTAACTTCTCATGTTTTAGTTTATGGCCATTGCTCCTCATCCTGGGATGAGGAGCACCACCAGAAAGAGTCTCTGGGCACCACCGAAAAGTGTCTGTCTTGACACCTCTTGGCACCCGCCTTTGAAATATTTATATGCGTTAATGAGATCTCCTCTCAGTCTTCTCTTCTCTAGACTAAACAGGCCCAGGTCTTGCAGTCTGATGTATTATATATCAATAAAATTATATAGTATGAGCATATATCTTTAGGTATATATATACATTTATATCTATAAAAGAAAATAGTTATTTCTAGAATGTGTTTATAAACATGAATATAGGTGAAAGCATCACTCTGAAATGTTAAAAAGGCAACAGTTTCCTACAGGATTTGTGTCTCCTTTTTCTAGAACATGTCCCACTTGGTCAGTACAGATCACGTTCAAGTACAGTGTTTTCTGATGGAGTTTTCAGAAGATCTCTCTATTTTGTTTTCTAGTATGGTGATGAAGTGGCTTGGTCAGAGATAGAAAATGTCTGGACTACTTTAGCAGACAGCTGGCCAAAGAATCTGAAAATAATTTTACACTTCTTGATCAGTATCTGTGGAGTGAACAGTGAACCCAGCCTTTTGCCTTATGTGAGTATGTGATATGTCTCTCCTTGGTGCTTATTGATGTTTTAAAAATTAGGAGTGTGTCTAGAAGCAAAGATCACCAAACAAGTCTGAGGTAGGATTTCTAGTATCAAAATCTCCAACCCCATATTTTATGACCACTAAGTACTATGAACAAATCAAATTCAACTCTTTCATTTGAGTTACTTTTGGACATCTGTGTCAAAATTACAGTATCAATTTTAGTTAAACTCAGCATTTTCATTAGAAAATTATTATTGATTTTGCTAATAATAAATCAGGACCTATAATTTTATTAAGTTCTTCCTAAGGGCAGCTTAAGTTCTTCATAGATTGGCAGTTGTTTTCATCAGGAAATCTGCAAATAATGTTTGCAGCCCAAAATCTTTGCATGTATGGATTGAACAAGGTGACAAAACAATCTTCGAGTCAAACATTCCTGCATCACTTGCTTGCCATTCATTTTGAGTTCTCATAAAAGAATGGAAATAAATCATTGAGCAGTAAATAACTCAAGAAAATGTCAGAAGAAAAAATATGAACTTACTGATGTCTAGACTAATTGCTGACTAGCAGCCATCTACTGCTGCTTAGCAATGACCGGGATTATTTTGCAGAACTGAGATGTACTGGAGAATCCTTAATTGCTGTATGCTTAATAAAATATTAAGTTAGGTGTTTATTCTTACAAGACTATATAAAGGTCTCGAGCATTTGAAGAATTAAATGGTTTTTCCTGTGCTGTAATTTAGGATATTCCTAAAAAGCAGACAGATAATTTAGTAAAATAAAGCACCTGTTAAAACATGTGGGGTGTCATTCTCATATAACCAAGTATTATACCAAAACAACCCACCAGCCATCCCAAGCCCCCCCAAAGCCAATTTTATTTTTTGTCAAAATGTATGTGAGAGCACTTCAAGATAGCATGAGGAAAAATATGATGACTGCAGGAAAAGAAATAGTGTAGAACAGAACTGTGAAGTATTGAAAAGAAATTATACCGGAATACATTCGTGCCAGTGTTGATCTCAGATGTTGCTGAAACCTTTCTAAGAAAATCTTTTGCTTCTTAAATAATTTCCAGAAGACTTACTTTCAGACTTTATTTTCAGACTTACTTTCTTACTCTTGTGATATGTTTCCGATGCTGCTCTTGACAGCTGAGAAAGCAATTTTGTTTGCTTTTAGAATTAGTTTCAGTTTCATGTATCCTCACTTGCAGTGCGAGTAGATACTAATTTTAACAAGTTGTGATATTCAAGTCTTTTGTATATTTGTATACTTTTTTTATGGCAGGTAAAGAAAGTTATTGTTTATTTGGGTAGAGATAAAACAATGCAACTACTAGAAGAGCTGGTGAGTGAACTTCAGCTTACAGATCCTGTCAGTTCAGGAGTCACCCATATGGATAATCCACCATATTACCGCATTACATCCAGTTACAAAATCCCCTCTGTCACTTCAGGTAAGAATTTACTAACTTAACTAAATTAAACTAGTATTATTGTCAGTTATAAACATGCTGCTATCAATCAGTTATACTATTGGAGTTCATCTGTAAATATTCAACAGGAGTGCAACATTCTGCTTCTAAAAATAAAGTAAAAAATTCGTTTTTACACGATCTGAGTTCTTATTAAAGAGTGTCTGATAGGTTCATATAGAACAGGTTTGTCTTAGTATATGTATCAGACTTGTCTATGTTCAGGCCTTGCACTGTTTACCCTCACTGTATGACTTTTATGTCTATTCAGTCAAACAACTGGGAAAATGTATCTAATTTTAAATCCATCTCAGTTGTTAAATTTCAAGTTCTGTTATAGATACAAGCTGCACAATCTTAAATTGTTTCCAGAGGATTTAAGTACACTTACTTAGGAGAATTTATTTAGAAATAATTAACAATTAGAAATAGATCAGTCATCAAAAGAACCCAAACCCACTGAGAATACCAGAAGTGTCTACCTCATGCTTCAATCCCAGAACACACTGAGAAATCTAGGGAAAAGCTGTCTTGTTTTGGTGCAGCGTCTTTCAAAGTGAGCCACAAAAGACGTTGGTGTGGGGAGGGTATCTAAGCAAGGACTTAACTTTTGTGCTGCAAACTGTCAATATTATGAAGCAGCATGGACCCATCACATGGGGATTTTCTGGATGACAAAGTGAATGCGTTGGCACTTGTTCTTGAAAGTGTTTAAAAATATGATAAAAATTCCATGGCTCTTGCACTTAATGCAACTTGGAATAGCGAAGGCTGTGAAGGGGGCATGAAATTGTTTCCAGTTGTGGTCATCAATTCAGTGTGATGCTTATAAATTTCTCTTAAAAGGAAATTGATAAAAGCTTTACTGTAGGCTATTAGGTTTTAATCCTTAATCTGTTTGTGGTTTGACTTAAGTGCATACTCAAAGTCCAGCTACATTTTACAGATTATGATGAGGTGTGGCATACAGGGAAGGAAGAAATAGGTCTCTAGGTTCTGTTTCAAAAACTGACCTTTCTACTTAATTTAAATTGAAGACTCAGAGATTCCTGGAATGGATTATTTTTAGTTTTTCCAGTTAGTGAAATTATGGTAGCAGCTCATGATCTTTTACTACATATGAAAGTAATTTGTATAGCTCAGTTTGTATTTGTGCCAGTCACTGTGGAGTAAACCTGATTAAGGCTTTTGGCAAGGACAAGTAAATAAGGGTCGTCATGTAATGCTTAAAACTACTTTTCTTTTTATTGACCAACTTTTTTCTTTGAATATAATTCACAGGTACCACTTCTAGTAGCAATACGATGGTAGCTCCCACAGATGGCAACTCTGATAGTAAACACATAAAAGACAGTATCGAAGAGAAGTAAGTGTCTCCTCAAAGAGCAGTTATTAGTTGAATTACAGGAATTTCTGATAGGTACTATACTTGCATCTCAGTGGCTCCAGGTATGCTTACGTTGCAGGAATTACAGACCAGTTTTAATCAGCAGAACTGGAATACTGTTTGGGATTAACAGTAGCAGTCTCAAATGTAGTTTGAACTCAAAAAACTGTAGAGGAAACATGCTCTTACACAGTCCAGTGTAAGAGTACCTAATTTAGCCATCAACAACAATATAGCTGTAGCAATAAAATGCCTGGTCCCATAATTTATTCAGTTTTCTCTACAGAGGAGTATGAACAGAAATATAATTTATATATTGGATAATCTCTGTGAATCCCCTTAGCTAATGTTGCTAGAGGAGATGTGTCTTATACATCTGAGATCCTTTGACATCATGTTGATTGTCCTTGTAAGATGAATTGTTTTTTGCGTAACGTTTTTGGTGAAATACAGTTTTACTGAGATACCCTGACTGATGTTTGCCACAGAATATCAGTTACTAGTGCTGCTTTTTTTGTACCTACAGTTATGGGCATCTAGACATCTACAGCGGGTTGAACAGTAACTTAAACCGCCAGCACCACAGACTAGAATCTCGCTACAGCAGCAGTTCTGGAGGATCATATGAAGAGGAAAAAAGTAACATTTTTTATTTTAAAATACTTCTATGAATAGAAAACCAAATTTTCTCAAGTTAATACTTCTGCTGTAGGTTGTGGAACATAAGGAAATGGGCATTATCAGTGTTTTTTTGCATAAACCTGTTTAAAAAGAGTTTTTACCTCCCTCCATCCTAGTACTACTATTGAAGTCTGGCATGTATTTGATTAGGATAAAGTTTACAAGGAAGTTAATATGCTTTCTTCCTTCACTTGTCCTCTGGAATGAGTCGTGAACATCTTCCCAAATTAAATTATTTTACTTTATTTCCCTTGACAGTTAGGCAGACGAAACAGAGAGAGATTAGCAGGAGGAAGATGAGATTTAAAAAAAGGTGATGGAAAAGAAGTTTAAAAAAAAAGAAGAAAAGTAGAAGTAATTGTTCCTTAAAATTATAGCATTCCTTGGCCTGTTTAAAAAAAATGGGTACAAAACTTCCTTAGAAGGCATAGCAAAAGAAAATATGGCAAGGGAAAAGGGTCTCATTATGTAGGTCTAATTTTCAAGCTTGTTTTGAAAATGTGTTTTTGGTTATTTTATGTGATTTCTGTTTTGTTTTTTTCTGAGACGCAGTGGTAAGGATAGAGGTAAAAATGTCTCCGTTATATTTATGGAGATATTTTTTTAACAGAGGCTTGTTAACTGTGGCTACTTTTGTACCAATGCCTAAGATACAAAATCATCATGACAATGCTAGGAAAAGCTAAACAGATCAGGTCATCAGGCAAAAATGAGGACAATGGTCAGACAGTAAATGATGCATTACATTAAGTGGGTTCTGTATACTTGGTCAGAGTACTTGTTTGACTGAAACTCTTGTTTCAGCTAAGAGGTTGTTAGTAATTAAAATGACTTTGTACTCTAACCCTGGGGATAATCAGATATATTTCACTCTGATCCAGATCATTAGAGTACTCCCACAGGCTGTCTTCTTAGCTTTGATTCAATTTTTGTTGACAATTGATTTTGCTGCGAGTTAAGTTGTTTGAGCATGTTACAGTTTCCTTACTTTTCTTGTGCTCCTGAACAACAGGATGTAAATTTCTGTTTTAAGCTTTAGATGTCAGTCTGGAACACAGCATGTTCCATGCTCTATTGAAGCAACGAGCGTCCATTAGGATCTCCTTAGGCACTCCTTAATGACTGACTCTGTGCAGGCTATGAAGGTTAGAGTGAATATGTGGTTCTTAGTGCCTCTGTCAAGAAGGTGAAACCTATGTCCGTTACAGAGTTTGTTGTAAAGGCTGGGCATCCTAATGCAGAATCTGCTAAACCTTGGGTCAGTAACCTTCTGGGCAGCCAGGTGTTTACTACTGCTCAGATAGGCAATGGGCCAGTTATCACAGCTGTGGTAATTTCCATTTTTGTTTGCTATTTGTGGTAGCAACACTGAGTATCCTGAAGCAGAAGATCTCTCACATCTTCCATCAGTAAGAAGTTTGTCACTTCCGGTGGAGAAGGTGACAATGAGCTAATACACGTGTGAACATGTGAGACTTCTGCAGCTATACTTCCAAAAGGACAGCTGCTAGAATCACTGAAACATTGAACTGTTGAGGCAGTTTCCTTACTTGTTTCTGTCCTTGACTGATTGTTCTGAAGTCAAAAACATTTCCTTTAAAAACAGAAAAGTATCTTGGATGTGTAACACAGTATACTGTCATACCAAATAGCTGTTTTTCCTCCAGTTTTGAAGCTTGCTTCATCAAAAACTAAATGTCTTTTTGTGTTTTCTTGACAAATTTACTGATTTTCTGAGCAGTAACTTTTGTAAAGCAGTGGGATTGGGCTATGCTGTTGTAGAAGTGCCAGTTTCTGAGTTACCCCATATATCAGGCTGGCGTTATCTGACATGTAGGTTTTTACTGTCTGGCGTGGTGGGTTTTTACTAGCAAGACGTATGAGGAGGTGCTCTTGAGAAGCACTTCCTTAGGCTATAGTGGAATGCTCTTCAAAAGTGAGTTCAGTACGATCTAAGGTGCCAGCCTTGACTAACTCTCTATCTGACGTGAGGTTTGAAATTCAAGGAAATTACATTAGATCACTTTGCCTTTTTTTTAATCTTTTTTACAAACCTATTCAAGAAAATCTTACTCTGATATGGGCGTGTCTTCTGTAGAATCATCCTTATGCTAAAAGAAATAACCACTTTTTTTTTTTAAACTCTGTCCAACTACTACTGTTTACAGCTGGTTTACCTTTCCCTATCCCCTATCTCAGCTTTTCAAGAATTTAAAAATATTTCTTTAGAAGACTATATGATACGGAATGTTGTATTTTATGTATATTTCTGGTTTAATTTTCTGTTGTGTTAGGTGATTCAATGCCTCTCTATTCAAACTGGCGGTTGAAGGTGATGGAGCACAATCAAGGAGAGCCTCTACCTTTCCCACCTTCTGGAGGTTGCTGGTCACCATTGGTGGATTATTTGCCTGAAACTTCTCCTCCAGGCATGTCACTTCACAGGTAACTGTTTTGACAAAGCTTATGGCAATTCATTGTGTTTTAGTTTGTGTTGCACAAGTAGAGTAGTTTGAAGATAGCAGATTAAAAGACAGTAGATAGTACATTTGTTTTCTGTGGGTTTACTTACAGGTCTAGCAATTTAGGATTACTCAACCTTTTAATTTGGAGGATGGAGGTTTTTCTATCTTAGTTATGAGTGTTCCTCTTTTATAACACAACTTAATGAATCTTTATAGACTTAAGAATGAATACAGGCTAGAAGCATATGAAACTCTGCAGCTCTTCATAAAGTTCATGTTACATTCTTCTAACTAATTTATTTTTGTTTGTTTTAGATGCAACATAGCAGTGATTCTTTTGACGGACTTGATAGTTGACCACAGTGTAAAGGTGGAATGGGGAGGATATTTGTATCTTTTGCTTCATGCAATTTTTCTAGGTAACTAACTTCTTACAGAAATATGTATAGTAACTTAGGAATTCTTAGCTGTTCTTTTTGATATTTAAATTAATATTTGCCATTGTATTGAAATCTCATTAATTTGATGATATTTACAGTACATTTAAGAATTCAATTAAATATCTTTCAAAGTGATTAGTATGAATAAAGATTTTTTTGGAGTTGTTTAAAGGCGCTTTCTGTTGGATTTACTTTTACCTCTTTCTCCTTGTAGGCACAGTAAAATTCAATTTTTTTCTTTCTATGTGTAATAATTTTCATACAGAGCACAGATTAAGTTCTTACTTAAAATCACTCTGTACTTTAACCCTGCATGGGATTATCATATATTTTTTGGTCTGATCCCTATACAGTTCGTTAAACTGTATGCTCTTGTTTCTGTATTGAAGCACTGAAAAAACATTGGTTAGTGAATTATATATCTATTATTTGGTAAAGTATAACAGACCAGTTTGAATACTGCAATTTTTTAAATAATGTAATTCAGTGTGCCCTTTGAATATAATAAAACCTTGCCATTTTCCTTTTGTGTTAGGTTTTGACCACTGTCACCCTGAAGTCTATGAGCATTGTAAACGACTACTTTTACATCTACTGATAGTGATGGGATCTGGCAGTAATGTCCAGTCTGTTGCTTCTGTCCTACTCAGAAACAGAGAGTTCAATGAGTCCAGGGTGCTCACTGTCAAGCAAACTACCCATTTAGATTATACTTTCACAGGTATGCTTTTGATTTATTATGTCTTGCTTGTTAAAATGACATGGGAAGTTATCTCTTCTTCCAGGCATTATTAAAAATTCTCTTATTTGTAATATCTTCCTGAGCCCTTGGCATTAAAATATATTTCTTTGGATTTTAATGAAGTCAAAATGAATACAGGTCACATTAGCACTTTGTGCCCAGTCATCAAAGTAGGGAGCACAATTGAATGATTAAATAGTAGTGGAAACCAAAGAGGGAGCTCTATGTTTTGGATCTTTAGTACAGCAGTTTTTGTGATGCCCTTGAAATTAAAAAACAAGAAAGTACATCCCTTACTTGTTTATAGCAACTTGAATTTTTTTCATTTTTGTCAGCTGTAATTGCATTGTTTATTGGTTACCAGAATACTTTTTTGACATACTGCCTTCTAATGTTCACATTAACATTACAATATTGTAATTATACAGAACACTATATGTTTTCTATGTATCTCTTTATGAAGGGAATGTTTTAATGATGAGAGCCTATTGTAGTTTCTAAAGAAATCTAAATAATTCTTTTTTTTCTGAAATGTAGTATTTCATATTATTTCAGTAGGTGGCAGCATACTGCCACACAATTGTTCATTCTCTTTTGTTCACATTTGAAGTGGTTTTATTACTAACCAAAAATACTCATCTGATTTGTGAATTTGGGTTTTGTAGCAATGAGGAATTAAAAAGTGTATAGTGGAAGCACTCCTTTATGTGAATCTGTTTGGCATAACTTCATTGGTGCATCTGTACAGTGATGTATACAAACCATTTCCTTCATAATATTTGCAGTTTTGGGTAAAACTGTCTAATTGTGACACGATATTCTGCTATTACTAAAACTAAAATGTCTGATAGAAACTACAATAAGGTCAGCATCAAACATTTCCAGCTGGTGATTAAGATAAGGTGTTTAGAGATATGCATGCCTAGCACAAGGCATGGGTCTTAACAAAAAAATTATCTGCTCATTATTAGGAAGTTTCTATAATTTGTTTAAACTTATTGAGTTGAGATGCCTCAGAAGCTGATGAGCTGTCATATTACTAGTACAAAATCAAACATAATACAGTGGTTTTAAACAGGCAATTCCCTATTAAAAGTCATGTAAGTCAAGTGAAGACTTCTCATATAGCAGACTTGTTGATTTCATTGAAATTACTGCATCCGTTAATTTATTCTCTTTAAATTATTCTCATCACATTTGCTAAGTCAGTGATTTTTTTAGAGGGCTGTTTTTTCTTTTGATATGTTTAATATTAACTGTCAACTTAAAAGCTCATAATTACCTTGTTTTTATTTCAGCAGGTGTTCATGATTTTATACCTGATTACCAGCCCTCCCCAATGACAGACTCAGGGCTTAGTTCAAGTTCTACCTCTTCTAGCATCAGTTTAGGAAATACAAGTGCTGCCATTTCTCAACTGCACACCACAATCCTCAACGAGGTTGACATTTCAGTAGAGCAGGATGAAAAAGTGAAAACTCTAATAGAATTTATTACCTCAAGGTAAGATATCAATTTTCATTTTTGTCATATGTATTTTGTGGAAAAATGGCAAACCCCTTACTATTTAGCATCATACTGTCTAATTCTGTTTCTGTTTTATCACCAGTAAGTGATTTTATGTAATACAGCTCTAACTTTCCATCACTTCCTGAGAATTTTGTCTTAACAACTTGTATATTTGTGTAATATTGGGCAGTTGTCAAACTTCTTTCCTATTCATGTCTGCAGTTCTAGATGGTTTCTTTTATGTGGCAGGTAGTAGATTCTCTTGCAGTTAACCTTAAAGTTCAAATTTAATTTAAGTACTATTAATGACAAAGGCTATATTTTATGTTCTGTTTACTCTCTTTTTATATTTTTAGGAAAAGAGGCCCACTGTGGAATCATGAAGATGTTTCGGCCAAGAACCCTAGTATAAAGAGTGCTGAACAGTTAACTGTGTTCTTAAAGCATGTGGTATCTATATTTAAACAGTCTAACTCAGGTATGTTGGAAAACAAGTCAGTGCATGATCAAATGTCCAGGTCTGCAAACTAAATAAATATTTTTTTTAATGCATGTAAACATACAGGTTATCTATAAAATCACTGTAAGTAATTGCTTACTGCTTCTAAAAAATATATTTTTTTTATGTGTTGCACATTTCAGGTTCATGTATCTGTTATGACAGATTTAAATCTAATTTTTTAGGAATGAGATAAAATATCTTATTAATTTGTTGTGAACACATAATATTCAAGTCATAAATGCTTTATTCTCTGAAAGTCTTTCAGTGTTAAGTATACAAGTTTATTTTCCTGTAAAGATTTTTGAAAATATTACTGCTTGAGAGAAATATAGAGGATATGAGGGTATTTTAAAGTTAGGAATGACTTTGGCAATTTACTCTTCAGTAAATTCAAGTGGATTTGTTTTTTTCTAAAGCAGCATTGCTTGAGTATTTATTTGCTTTTGCAGGAGGATATCAATTGGAACGCCGTCTCAGTGAAGTTGCTTTGCAAACTGCGCTTT
This sequence comes from Manacus vitellinus, assembly GCF_001715985.3. Taxonomy (NCBI): domain Eukaryota; kingdom Metazoa; phylum Chordata; class Aves; order Passeriformes; family Pipridae; genus Manacus; species Manacus vitellinus. Next base: position 20,800,795 of record NW_021938789.1, on the reverse strand, counting down.
CATGCTCCTCTCGACATTATGCTGGGAGGTCCTTTCAGATTTTCAGGGCTCTGAAGCAGCCTCTCACGCCATCTACACTTTCTGATGTTCTCTCCAGACTAGTAGAAACTGTTGGCGATGCTGGAGAAGAAGCTCAGGTACTTGAAATTTTCCCTCCATTTTATTAGAAAGCTAAGTCGGCGTGAAGGGCATACTTGCGTTACTAGTTTAATGACAGCAAAATATGAAAGCATTATTTTATTCAGTTGCTTTTTATGTTTAAATATTTCAAATGTCAAAACAGTTTTAATCGTGATTCTTTCTGAATTTTCACCTGATTAGCTGATGAAATGATGAGTTGTGCACATTCTCCTCTACAGCAATAGGAATTTTCAGAGAGTTTAATCATCTCTTTTCTGAAAACACCTTCTCTTTCATTGTTGGAGAATACTGAGATCAGCCATATAGAAAATAATTTAGGTTTTCTTTAATGAAGAACTTAACCTGAAAAAGTGTTAACAATCATTCAACTTAGTGTCCTTGTACATCCAAAGAGTGGATCTGATCTTCTAATTCTGCAAAATGAGTGTCTAAATGACTCCATCCTTCAGTTCATCTTTAAAAATAATGCAAACCAGAATGAATTTGGTGAATACTTAAAAATAAATGGAAGTTTTTCCTTATCTTGGAGCTGTACTGCTAATTCGAGTCTCATCAGGATTGTGTTCTAATTGAAACATGAAATAATTTAGTTACTGATACTGGTTTTTTTATTTTTATATTATTACTCAGTAGATTTTCTGTGATATTCCTTGTGCATACTGCATAATTTATAATGGCTTGTGGCTTTCCCCAGGGTTTTGTCATAGAGCTGCTTTTGACTTTAGAGTCTGCTATTGATACATTGGCTGAAACCATGAAGCATTATGATCTGCTTTCTGCCCTTTCTCAGTAAGTTCTTTTATTAGTCAAGCTACATTATGCTTATTTATACATTTGAATTACTAAAAATCTGTATTAAAAATGTAATTAAATGTTTTCTTGCTTTCTTTGCAGAATAGTTGTATCCATATAGCGAAATTGCTTGCTCTTGTATGTTTTTATTATTCTGCCCCAAACAAAACTTCTAGATTTCCTGAAAAGGATCTTTGCTACCTTTCCAATTCACCCTCTTGGGTCCAATTTAATTTTACAGAATAGGTATTCAAGGTGCTCCTCATGGCTCAGTTCTTAAATGTGTGGTCAGTTCTTCTGAAGCTTCTCAAAAATACAGGCACTGCAAATACCGGTCTGTCTTAGGCCTCAATTTTGTTGTCCATGTATGAGAAGTGTAATTGAACAGTCTGAGTCATTTGTGTGTCTCATCACAGTTGGGAGTGATTAGCTCAGTGGCTTTTTATCAAACTGAAAAATATCCCTGAATGTACAGACATCTATTCTTTGTTTGACTTCCTTGCAAAGTTTTTGAAAATGTTGAAATTTCTTGGAATATATTCAGTTTCTCAGTATGAGAACTGGAAGGTGTTGGTTTTCCTAAGTCAGATACTTCAGACAAATATATGGTAATAAGCAAATTCATTAATTTCTCTACTTTTATCGTGTCTATAAGTAAGTTGGGATGCTAGTTCATCACTTACAGGTAATCTTTTACATGCTATAGGCTAATTTTTCTGATTTTGCTGTGATTTTTTTGTATTCTGGGATTGTAACAAATAGATTAGGTAGAAGAGATAGCAGGATGCTAGAGTCTTGTCCTTATGTTGTAAGGATATTTTAATAATAGATACAGAAGTTTTGTGTTTACATATATTATAATACTCCTATGGTGATGAAGCAGAATATTCACTGCATGTGTATGTGATTAGTGTAACGTGTTTTTTCTTTCTTTCTTTTTACTAAACTGTATGTTATTAAAGTATTTTGCATGGAATAATATGTAATATTGATTTTTATTTTAGAACCTCATACCATGATTCTGTAATGGGAAACAAGTATGCAGCTAATAGGAAAAGCACTGGACAGATAAATCTAAGCACAAGTCCCATTAGTAGTGGCAGTTGTTTGGGATACTACAGCAATACAAGGAGTAATTCCTTGAGACTGAATTTAATCAGTGAACGGAGAGGCGACCGGCGACGGAGCAACACGCTGGATATAATGGATGGAAGGATAAATCATGGTGGAAGTTTGGCCAGGACTAGAAGCCTTTCCTCCCTGAGAGAGGGAGGAATGTATGATGTGCAGCCCACTACTGACCCTGTCAACTTGATGGCCACTATATTTTGGATTGCAGCTTCGTTGCTGGAGTCAGACTATGAGTATGAATACCTTTTGGCTCTCAAGCTACTCAACAAGCTTCTTATTCACATGCCTCTGGATAAATCAGAGAGTCGGGAAAAGATAGAAAAGGTGCAGAATAAACTGAAATGGAATAACTTTCCAGGCCTTCAGCAGCTTTTCCTGAAAGGCTTTACTTCAGCATCAACACAAGAAATGACTGTTCATCTCCTCAGTAAACTCATCACAATCTCCCGGCATGCTTTGGTGGATCCTTCTCAGTTAGCAGGTATCTTTTGCAAATATGTAATAAAAAAACTTTTTTTTCATCAAATTAAGTGGAATCAAAATCAGTAGTAATTAGGCATTTGCCTTAAAGAAAGACTTCAGTTAAATGTTTTTTGCAGTTGTCGATATTAACACTGCTGGATAGTGAGAATATATTACAGACCATGATTGTCTGAGAAGAAAGATTTCATGTGAACTTTATGTATTGGCTATTGCTTACAAGTGAGTTTCAAGAGCAGTGTATTATTTTTCATGATCTTGTGCTATCTCAATTAGTACTGTTTACATGTTTTTAGAAACAATGTGACTAGTTCCTAAAACTATCCAGTTTCATGGTAGTTTTGCTTAATTGGTCCGGTGATGAGTTTATTTTTGTACCTAACACAGACACATCTCCATATATGATCTTCATAGATACACACTTAGATATGTGTATATATAGTTTATATGTTTATGTGAATGTATGTTTCATGCTTTAAGGGTTTTAAATACCGCATAACTCCACATTAAATTAAGTAATATTAAAAATCTTTAGGGCTCATATAACTGTGTTTATGTATGTGTTTAGGATTTCCCCTAAACATCTTGTGCCTGCTTCCTCATCTGATACAACATTTTGATAACCCAACACAGTTTTGTAAAGAAACAGCTGACAGGATAGCAAAGGTATGTAACATGATGCTTGGAAAAGTACCCAGGAGGTTATACCAGTGTTGTTTCTGCTTTGGGTTTTTATTTTTTGGCTCCGTTCATGTAATACTTCTACATGATTCTAATAGTAATACAAATAACTATGAAATGTTATTTTTTAAAGATGTGATCCAACCCTAATTTATATAGCTGGACGTCATACCAACCCCTGAGTTTCTGTTTGCCAATGAAAAAACACATTTAGCTTATCTATAAAATTTAGATTTCAAGAAAAAATTTTCTTATTGATGATATCAGTTACTTTTTCTCACTTGTCCGATTTTTCCATTTGTCATTTAAAATGTAAACATAATCACATTTTAAGCGTTAATTTATTTCCTAATTTACTTATGAGAAGGAAGTGATCCTCACCTTTCGGATTAGTAGATGGAGAAGACTAGGTTTTGTGTTCTTTCTGTTACTTGTACATAGTGATTAACCCTGAAATATTTCTGAACTGTAGTGGCTGTTACAGCAGTACATGGTGCAGACCAGCAGTCGCCAGCCAGGATGGTGTTGCGCTGGCCTGACAATCTGCCTTCTAGGGAAGAGTGTGGAAAGGGGAATAAGAAAGTGCTGTCTGGAATAGGAGATGCCTCTGGCTGCCCAGACTGTCATATGTGAACCCCTAAGCTGTGCACAAGCTGTCTCAAAGGAATACATGCCTGATGCAAATCCACACATTACTGATGTCCCCGAAATACTTGTGTTACTAAAGCTAGGGGTACTAGTTGAGGTGTGTTTGGTGTGATTAATAGATAAACTTGGAACATGGATGCCACAGTACCAAAATTTAACAGAAACTGTTAGTCATGCTTGTGTGATTAGTTCTATTTCAGTTATTAGAAAATGGAGTGAAATCTGGGAAGAGTGCATAATGACTTGTGAATGCTTGGATTAAAAAAATTATAATTTCTAATATGATTAAATATATTTTTGCTTTTCAGGTTTGTGCTGAGGAGAAGTCACCAACTCTTGCCAATCTGGCTCATATGATGAGTTTATACAGTACACACAGTTACTCCAGAGACTGTTCTAACTGGATTAATGTAGTGTGTAGATATTTGCATGACTCTTTCTCAGATGCCACATTTAACCTCATAACTTACCTTGCAGAGGTAAATTTTTAATAAATGTGTATCTCATGTTGACAATTTCTTGCCATTTCCTTACTTTTTATGATTCTGAATACTGGGGGGAATAAAGTACATCTTCCATAATGGGAAAATAATACTAAAATGTTCTAGGATGGAAAAGGAATGACTACTGCCATTTTGGAGTGCAGTAATTTAAATGTAACTTGCATTGATAATTCCTCTAATCTAATGAAAGAGCTCCTTTTGTGATAGGAGTGTTTGGTAGTAGTAATTTGTGTTCTGTACTACATGAATATACACTGTCTTGGCTTTTGCAAAATATGCTTAATGCACATTTTAAGAGACCTTTTTTAGCCAAGTGCACATTTAAAGATGTCTCTATCACAATCTAAAAAAATAATTGCAAAGTTCAGTTGTAAGTATTGCATAATATATAAAAGATAATTTAAATTACTGAAATCACTGTAGAATTCTGCCAGCTGTTCATACAGGAAAGCTGTTATTACCTTTAAAAAGTACCTTGTGTGAAAAGCTTGTAGAGCTTGTCCTTGAAGTGTATAATTTCAAACTGATGAAGATATTTTTAAAATATGTGTTCATTCTTACGAATGACTTTATATGTACTTCTTTTGTTCATAAAACTGTGTTAACTAACCTTCTTAAAGATGTAGCTGCAATTGTTTTTCCTACAATTTTAAGGTTTTGAATTTGTATGAACACATCTATTAAGTGAGAAGTGTTTTATTGTTAGGTGCTTTAGATCTGTGCTAACAAATATGTCAAAATTCGGTGGGAAAATTAATCAGGACAAAACCCATTGTTCTATTGCATTACTGGTTTTTAATGCTAAAACAAAGGTTTGAAAAACAGGAAGTGGTACATTTCAGTTTCTTGGAGGGGAAAATAAATGTGTGTGAAAGTTAGCTATAGTTTTAATGTTTGCTTTCATTTTTTGTTACCATTAAAAGCCCTAATTAAATTTTGTGTTTTATAAAACTTTTTTTAGCTGTTAGAGAAAGGGTTATCCAGTATGCAACAGTCCTTGCTGCAGATCATTTACAGTCTTCTGAGTCATATTGACCTATCCACAGCACCAGTGAAGCAATTTAATTTGGAAATCATAAAAGTTATTGGTAAATATGTTCAGGTAGGTACTCTGAAGAACTGTAAAAGGCTTTTCTGCTTATTATCAAAGTGGTATCAAAATTACGCTTGAATTTTGGGCAGAATTTATTTCAGATATAAAAATAGTTGTTTGAAGTAGGATTCCATAGGGGTTTTTTTCCTATGTAGTTTATTCACTAGATGCTTGTATTGTCCAGTGTGATTTGCATCATGTGGGACAAGTTATCTGGTTGAATGTACATCTGTTCACAGATACAGGCTACTCCTCATATGCACTTAAAGGAGATGATCCTTCAACTACTAAAATATAAGGAAATGTTTACTGCTAAGCTGCAAAAATGTTTTATTTATGTGTATCTGTTTTAAAAAGAAAGTTTTATGGTTAAATGCATATTTAAACCACTTTCAGTAATACATCTGCGAGGAATGTTAAGGTGCACCTTAACAAAATTGAGTTCATTTTTTGTTAGATAAAGTCCCCAAAAGATGAACCATAGTGTTTTGCCCAAGGTAATTTGAGCCTTTGTACATGGAACACAAATTCACTGAAAATCTGTTTCACAGAAGAAAGTCTAGCATCTTGCTGAAAAATTTTATAAAAATGCCTGGAGCATAAAACCATTTCAGTGCACAACATTCTCTTTTTTTATCCCCTCCTTTTCTTTTTTCTCTGAATTCCATTATTGCCAAATGTATTTCAGTCAAATGGTTTAATCATAATTAACCAGGAAGAGTAGTGGTCCCTGGATGTTTTGTTACTGATGGATATGTGCTTTAGATATTGTGCTCCTGTCAGAGTACATTAGGCAAAATGGAATGATTAGCATTAACTATAGTTTTTATGGCCTGGCAGCTGCTTGCTTTACCTCTGACCTTTATCTGAGCTTTCTGTGCAAGCCCCCACTACCATGGAATGTAATCTTAATTAGAAGATGTAAGCTTTCAAAAGAATGGTACTAAAAAATATTCCAGAGAAGTTACCTTAACTCAGGCTCCGCCTCTCATATTCTCATATTTTTTCCCTGGCTTGTTTTAAGCACTCCATTGGTTTGATGGAGTAAATGTTTTCACTTTTGATTTGTGAATGTTTTCACTTTTTTAAGATCTTTTATATTTCCTCATGATTTCAAGCACAAAATAGTTTTGTTTGTTTCAAAATCAGTTCACTCTATCCATAAGGTAAAATAATTAAAGATACCAAGAAGTGGAAGTTTTTAAATACTATCATTTTTATCTCCTGGGGCATGAAATGCAGATACTTCAGGCAGTGGTAAAAACCAGTGTAACTACAGGGACTGAGGGACATGGGACAGAGGCTGGCATCGTGACCTGGAGCTAATGAGCCTGCCTGGCTGGCCCTGACCACCCACATGGGATGGCCTGGTACCTTGCCACTGCTTTCCTGGCACTTCAAGGTCTGAAGCTTCCCACCTGTGCTAGTACCTTTAGCCACGTGTAAAGGATCACAGGTTTTGATTTGAGGATTCTTGCAAAATCCTACTGTACATGAAAGTTGCTGTCTTGGTTGAAGTGATTGTTTTGTGATTTGTGTATGTTCTCTTTAGAGTCCATATTGGAAGGAAGCCCTTAATATTTTGAAGCTGGTAGTGTCTCGATCTGCAAGCCTTGTTGTGCCTAATGATATTCCGAAGTCTTATGGAGGCGACATAGGTTCTCCTGAAATCTCTTTCACAAAAATTTTTAATAATGTCTCGAAGGAGCTACCTGGGAAGACCTTAGATTTTCATTTTGATATATCAGAGGTAATTATTACATTTAAATAACAACACAGTAATGACTTGCTGTTGCAAACTCAGGTGTTATTTTCTGTTAGCCTTCTATGTTTACATGTTGTAAGAGTGGCAGAGGTTGAAATTTTTCATACTCGTAATTAGAGTCATACTGGAAGATGAACTTTGAATTCTTTTATGTTGCGTTTTTGCCTTTTCTCCCTTTTGAATGTCTGGAGAGTTAATTACTAGAAGTCAATAAGATTATTCTCAAGGGTATTTCAGCTATGTCAGAGAGCAAAATAATGCAGATGGCTGCTACTTGCAGCTGAACATTGCAGGCTTTCAACAAATGAAGGGTTGTGCATTCAAGGACTGAGAGGATTAAAACCCAGTACAGTTTTGGCATGACTTTGGAAGGGGGAGGAAATATAGAAGAGAGAGTAGGATACAAAATACAGGAAACTCAATGTGAGAGGGACACAACTGGAGAAAAACCTCCTGTGGTTAAAAACATCACCCCTTATAAGGGTTCAGTAGAACTGAGAATAATACAGCTGATACTTATTCTGTGTCTGAAAAGGGGAGTGGCCAAGTGACTGCAGTGTAATATAGAGTTGTGAAAATCGTAGAAACTTTAGAAGTGATCAGAAGTAAGAGCTTCTGATTGAAACTAACCCCAGATAATGATTGGAGATACAGATGTCTTAGGAGCATTACTGGAATTGGTAAGTAAATTCACTACTGGAAGTTTCAGTGCATGCAGATAACTGAAATACAAGAAAACCGAGAGACAAGATGAATTCCCACAGAGTTCACTGGATAGCATTTGCTGTTGAAAGAGCTGAATTTGATCTTTGGTTTTTCAGAAGTGTGCATGTGTTTGTGATGTTGCTGGTCTGTGAAAACAATTGTTAATGGCAGGGAATGAAGCTATAGAGAAGCTTTGCATATTTTAAACTTGGAACACAGTTGTTTTTAAAGTGTGCTTAAAAATACAGTTTGATCCTCAGCATAAAATGTGCATAATTCAAAAATACACAAGTGGGCAGAATGGCAGCTTGCTGCGTAGGGTACAAATATTCAGCTTTGTATTCCCCAGTGTACTGAGGTTCAGTGGATTAGACATGGGCTTTACAGAATGCTTACAAACAGGACAAGCCCTCCTACATTTTATATAATGCTAAATTCTAAAATCAAGTATGTATTCTTTGCTAATATAGATTTGAACTTTAAGAAAGTGTTTGTTGCCTTTGCTAGACACCAATTATTGGGAATAAGTATGGTGATCAACACAGTGCAGCTGGTAGAAACGGGAAGCCAAAAGTCATTGCTGTCACCCGGAGCACTTCTTCAACTTCTTCAGGCTCCAATTCAAATGCACTAGTTCCTGTCAGCTGGAAGAGACCACAGCTATCTCAGGTACATTGTGTCTCAAACACTTTATACATATATTGGAGACAGTGTTTATGAATGTATTAAAAAAACCTACTGAAGTGTATTGTGTCTTAATAAACCAGTAAATAAATACAGCATAAACTAAAAGCTAATACTGGCAAAAAGAAAAAATTTTAAGATTCTTTTTAGAGGATGTCAGCATGCACTATGACTAGGTAAAAATGCAAATGTCATGCTTATGTGATTGCCTTTGGTATATTTTTCAGAGAAGGACTAGGGAGAAGCTAATGAATGTACTTTCTCTGTGTGGTCCAGAATCTGGTCTTCCCAAGAATCCTTCAGTAAGTGGTGATGGTGATTTGTTTTGGTTTTTAAACTCGAGCAGTGGAATGCTATTGCATTTTTAAGTATTGGTGAAGTTGTGAACAGCAGGTTTTGACAAACTCTAGTTTCAGTTCAGCAGTTCACAAATCCAATTGAAAAATTAGAGATGGAATCATAAGTAATGAATTACTGTTACTCCTCAAGAAGTCCAGTGGGCATGGTTCTTTATTAACTAGGCTTCAAAACACTATTTAAATTCAACCAAAACTAATGTTGCTGTCTCAGTGACTTTAGGTCAGTCTTCTAGGGAGAGGACTATATGTTTTGCCCTGGTATTATCAGTATATTTGTACTCGTGCTGGCTGCCTGTAATGCCATTAAATGGCAGGAAGCAGGATACCTGACTTTAGGAGTTAGAGAAACTGGAAGGTTTTATTTCTATTTTTTATCTTATGTGCAGGTTGTGTTTTCTTCTAATGAAGACTTGGATGTTGGAGATCAACAAACTAGTCTAATTTCAGCAACAGAAGAAGTGATTCAAGAGGAGGAAGTGGCTGTAGAAGACAATACCAGTGAACAACAATTTGGAGTTTTTAAAGACTTTGACTTTTTAGATGTTGAATTGGAAGATGCAGAGGTGAGACCTTGGGGTTTCTTCTGTATATTTCCATTTGAGAACATTTTAAAAATAAGGTTGTGTTGGTGCAATTCTAAGGAATTGGTAGCTCTACTAACTAATCCAATTCAGAAGAATTTATGACATCATTGAGCTTATCTAGATAAAGAAACCTGTGTCACAAACTTTGCAGTGTTAAGTTGTTGCAAATTGTTGGATGGTTTCTGGGGGAAGAGATGAGATTTTTTGGGGGGAGTTAAGTGAAAGAAAGTGCAGTGATATGACAGTATAAGCCAATTACAGCATGAACACCTGGGTATCATACAGTAGAAAACTTAATTATGGAACAATATGTTAAGAAAATGGCATAATTTTTGTTTCTGATATGTTTCTGGATTTTGAAAACATGACAAGGCTTTCAAAGTGACAAACTGTATGATACACTATCTCATCATATATGACTGACTTGCTCTATAATTGCTTGCACTGACTTTTACATTATATCTGGTTTATTGCAGTTCTTACATTTCCTCCATTTCTCCTCCTGTCAAAAAGAGAGGGGGGAAGTAAAACAAAATTAATTCTCAAGTATTGAGAAATAGTAAGGATTCTGTTAACAATTGTTACTTGCTTCAGACAAGAATTTGCTGAAGCTTAAAAAAGTCAAATGCTTTGTAGTTTCTCGCAGTGGTTTCATTAATCTATGCAAAATATTGAATTAGAATGGAGACCCTTGGAGGTCATGAGTCCACAAGCTACTAAGAATATCTGCCTGTCTATTCTTCTCCTGATTTATCTAGCCCTTTTTACAAAATCCTGCTTTTTTTTCCACCTAATACTTTGATTTTATCTCACTTTCCTTCTGCTTCCTGTGTATTGCCTCACCGCAGCTAATATTTGTATCTTCTAGGGAAAGTACAGGCTCATTACGGTCTATTGCATAGATGTAACCACACACTACACAGACACAATTTCCTGTATTTAATACAAGTAGTCAAAGCAGTTCGAAATTGATGCTCAGTAGTAGTAAAACATTATTTTAATACTAGATAGGACTTTGCAGGTAGGATGCCAAAAGTTGGAAACTTGCCAAACCAAGTTAACATTTACTTCATTTTCTGTGTTACTTTAATAGCAGATCATAATTGAGAAAAAACTGTTTCTTTCTTATTACTTACCTGAATGAAACATGTAGTACTATACTCGGAAAAAATGTAAAAGCACAGATTGTACATATGTAGGGTCTTCCATATAAATTGTGCACTTGATATAAGAGCTCTGCCTAGTTTTGCACCAAAAATATAGAATATTCTTTATTGCTAATAATTAAATGTCAACAGTATGAACAGGGGCTTTTCCATTAAAATCTGAGTAATATTCAGGTTACACTTAAGTGATTCAGTCTGCAGTAGTAGTACTTTGTTGTAGTTGGAATTCTTTTGCTTTGCCATAACTTTTCATCTTTTTTTTTTGAGCAAAAGAAATCACTAAGAGAGAAAGAGACTACAAAATATTTAGTTTGCTTTACATATTTAATGCATCATAGTGATCTCCTAAGTCACCACAAGATACTCTGTTGGGGCAGTTTTGGAGCCACATTTGGGGCTAGATGTGGTGTTTTAGTAACTGTCTGTAGACTGGTGAACTTCACCGGGTTTTCCATATTACTTAGATGAATTGTTGAAGGTTGACAAAATGTGTGAGAAAATCAAAGATCATTATTGTACTTGAGAATTAAAAGAGCTATGTCTTCAAGTTATGGATTTCACTTAGCATGGTGGTTATTTGAAACCCAGATACCTTAGCTTTAAAATGTGCCAAGAGAATGGATCCAGCTATTGGTGTCCAGGTGCACTTTATAAAACTGACACAAAGTAGCTGGTAAAACAGTTAATGACAACATCGTCCTTTCTACACCGTGTATATAATTAATGTTGGTGGTGCTTTGTCAGTTGGATGTGGTCAGTATAGATTCATGTGTGTTAGTGAAAGAATTCCATCAATGTTGTTGAAACAGTTGCTTTACATGTTACGCTAGAGAAAATGTATCATGAGCATGCTGGTTTTAGTGTTTTGTCATCAGTTTGTTTATTTTTTTAATCAATCTCTCATTAGAAAGAGACATTAAATACTAGCTTTTTGACTAAAGCTTTTTTCCAGAGCTTGAATCAGTCTTTTACTGTTGGCAAATCTTATGTAATAAAACATTTTTCCCTGGTTCTAGAGTATCTTTCAGTGTTTGTCCTCGTTCTTTCTAATTATATGTGTTTTCCTTTTTGCTAACCAGGAGCTGCAGGTAAGTTGCAGCCTGGTGCCCTGGCTTGTTCATCTGTTGTTGTCTGTGATGTGTTTGTTTTTCTAGTCAGATTATAAAATCAGTACTGGTATAGTTCTAGATTATATACTGAGTTACTTTCCAAGAAGATATTAAAAAGATTTCTACTTCATTTGCCATATATTTTAATTTATTTATAAACATTTTAAAAGGTATTTAAAATTTTAATAAAATTAAAGGGCTGATTGAAACTCTGTTCATAACGCATTCAGTACTTTTGTTCTCTCTGTTGCATTTGTGTATTAATTTAATTATGTTGAAATTCCTACATACATATGTATGCCAACTTTTTTATTACAGGGTGAAAGCATGGACAACTTCAACTGGGGCGTTCGTAGGCGCTCTCTTGACAGCATTGACAAAGGAGACACACCGTCCCTTCAGGAATGTCAGTACTCCGGTAGCACACCGAGCTTGAACTTGACCAACCAGGAAGATACTGATGAGTCTTCAGAAGAAGAAGCAGCACTGACTGCAAGTCAGATACTGTCTCGTTCACAGATGGTAAGTTATTTTTGGATGTGGCACTTAGTACCATCGTCTAGTAACCACGGCGGTGTTGGATCAAGGGTTGGACTGGATCATCTCAGAGGCCCTTTCCAACCCGGCTGAGAACTTAAGCTTTCCCTTGCACTTTTAATGGATGAGTGTGGCTCACACTTTCAGACTAAGTGACATAATAAGGAACTAAATTAATGTGGCTAAGCTTCTTTTTCATAACAACATCAGTGAAGGAAAAATTTTGTGTTACCGCATTGGTGGTACATAACAAATTTATCATTCTAGTATAACATTCATTTTCTTAATGTTTTTACACTTACTATTAATACTGTCTATACACTTACTATTACTTTACACTTACTATTTTTGTTTAAATATAAGCACAAAATTGAATGTATTATATAGTAAGTTTGTGTCTTTGCGGATTCCTAGCTCAAAAAAACCCCCAAAATGCTAAATAAGGTCAAGAGATTTAAGTGGTCATGTGGAGGTCTAACTTGTGTTTAACCACAGAGATTGGTTAATTGGTTAATTACAGATTTTGAAGCCTGTGTACTTATAAATGAGGAAAATTAAGAATGCTGGCCTCTCAGAAATCTCTATTCATTATATAAATGAATTTATGAGAAAATTGACTTGATGGGGAGCAGCTTGATGGGTATGTTGCTTCTCAGACTTTAGGCAAAGTTTGTATTAATGTTGCCCCCAATAAAGTGGTTTTGGTCTAGCATTTAACCAGTGCCAAAAACCTATAAGAACAAGAAGGGAAATAATTTTCCTTAACAGAAAAACTTCAGAGTTAAATGTTACGTGTTAAATGTTAAATGCACGTGATGCTTGTAATGGTTTTAGTGTAAAGCTTTTATTCATAATATGTAAATAAATTCAGATAGCTAATAATACTGAAACAGCCTATTTTGAAACTAATGCATTTTCCCCCTGTAATTTATATATTTACTGTAAAGAATTTCATGTTTTTTTCTTTTCTGTCTTAGTTAATCAGTGATTCTGCCATAGATGAAGCAGTATCAGATCATGCTGGTTTATCACTTCAGTCTCAAGATTCCACTAGCAGTGTGGGAACAGAAGAGGTGCTTCAAATCAGAACTGAGACCCCAAGTTTGGAGGCTTCTTCTCTAGATAACTCTAGCAACCAGCTGCCTGAGGTGGGGAGAAATGTGGGCTGGTGCATGGCTGATTTGGGCTCCTTCTAGTTCTAGTAGCAACTTCAGCTTTCTTTTCAACTGAATTTTCATCTGTTACACTGATTAGTTGATTTGCTTTTAATATTTCTAACCTGTTGGCATGTTCTTACGAAATGTTTCCTCAGTACGGAGACTACTTGAATGGACTGAGGGAACTTACCACAGGTTAAAAATATTATTGAAGGCGCTGATCATGATCATTTCATGGTGCAGAATGAAATAGGCTAATATTCAAGATGCTTTTACTTGATATGGTTGAAATCCTTCTTGAGCAACATTTTCTTTCAAATACCTTTTTATTTCCCTTCTCCCCTGCCCCCCCCCTTTTTTTTTTTTGCTTTCTTTGGGTTAATGTGATTGGTGCTATATGGGAATAAAACCTCAGGCCAGCTGTGTTAGGAGTTGGTTCCATTAAATAATCCTTTAAAAAGGACTACAGATGCTAGTGGTGTACTTTTTCGGAAAGGCCCATGTGGACTCAGACAGTTTTCAAGCTAATGGCGGCCTGCAAATCTGTGAGTACTTCAGTTTATTGTTTTTAAAACTTTGGAATTATTTAAAATTTAAAAAAACACCCCTAATTTAAAACAAAACTCTCACCTGCTACAATTTTTGTAGAATTTGAGGTGGTTTGGTTTAGATGGACTTTCTATCTCTTCTGTTAAAATTATTTATGCTACTAGCAATCATATTTTTATTGGGATAAGCATTGCTAATCCCATCTTTAACAATACATGCAGTTTGATTGAGTTTTCCAGAAAATTAAGCCATTCCTATGTGTATTTGACTAACCAGTGCACTGTTTACACTTGACTCTTCAGCTAACCTGGTGTAAACTGTCTACTGACTAGTTCAAGTGACTGGGGTTTCTAAACAAAGGTTGTAGTTTACCTGCTCACTACCTAGAAAAATCACTTACTGATAGACACACCACAGACGCAGCTAATATTTAATGAAGAAAACTGTAAGAACAAAAGATGTATTTGGAGTAGAATTAAGGGAAAGTGGCTGGTTTCCTGTGATAAAATCCTCGCCTTTAAAGGTGTAATATTTTGACTTTCATAAAGTGCTTTTCCCCACATTTTTTCATATTTTCTCATTATGATTACTTATGTGCTTTTTTTATAAAGTGTTTTATTACATTGCAGTTGATAAATTGTCTCAACTGTAGTAGAATACCTGTGCTTAGATTGTCCAACAAATTGTCGCTTCGTAGGCTTGTCTACAACGTGCATTGTTGATCCAATGGAATTTTTGGTGGGCAAGAACACTTAATCTGGATGATTTTTTCCACATAGGACAGATGTTTTAGTTTAAGATATCAAAAGCAAGAAGCAGTATATAAGGTGGAATTTTATAGGACAAAATTAACCACAATAGAACTTGTCTTCTCCATTATTTGCTTGTGGGACATTCTCAGCTGTAACTCGTTTTTACATTTTCATTCTCCTTTCCAAGACTGCCCGTGCCCTTAGGATTCATCATTCTTCTGCAGTTCCCTTCATAAAATCACTATATTTCTATAATCCAGGTGAAAATATTCACACAAATATTAACTAGTAATTTGCATATTTTCAAAAAGTGTACCCCTCATATGTACATCTACCAGTCATGACCAGTGCAGGTCTGTATCCTGTGTTAACGTCTGTAACAGAAATGGACCATTGGTTCAAGCCAAATTACTTTGCTGTGGTTTTGTAAAAGTGTTCTGCATTCCTGTGTGTCTTAGCTGCTCAGGAGGACAAAATGGCTGTACTGTGCAATAAAATTTGAAATTTAACAAAAGAGGCATTAGAAGTGAAGTCACTAGCTGTGTCAAATGACAGCAGTGTCACGTCAAGGAGTACCACAGTGGAAGTGAGATGGTTAGGATCACTGTGCAAGAAAATTATATCATTCTGTTCAAAGCTGAATTGTCTTTTCTAATACATGTACAGTTATTTATTCTGTCAGAGGATCTGTTTTGATTGATGAAAACCACAAAATGATGTCTCTGCTTAGAGGCTGACCAAAGGTTTGTTGACCAGCTTTGGATATACCAGTAAAGGAAGAGCAGCACTCTAAGAATGAAAATATGTGATAATTTGTGCCTTTAGGAAACAGCAAGTGTTACTTTTATTCCACAGAGAAATCCAATAAAAAGTTTCAGATTAATTCAGCATAAAATAAATAAATCTAAATTCCTCTGTTAAACATAATGATGCTAATGAATATGATAATGCTATTGAAGGAAGAGGGAAGGGAGAAAGGGTCATTCTGATATTACCTACCTGAGTTTAATCATCCTCTCTCTGTAACTGCCAGTGATTGAAAGCCTACATTTAGAGATTCAGGGTTAAACCCTTAAGCTGCCCATATTTGAAGTAATGTAAAAATAATAAAAACAGTGGAATGTCCGTTTTCCATTGTTCATCTATTACACTGTTGATCAGTAGTTATGCTTTAGAAACTTGTTAAAATGGAGAGTGGAAAGGACAAGAAATGTTCTGTACTCGTTGTAGACTCCAAAGGCAAGCACAAGGCAGTCATTTTGATCCTTACCTAGAAAAGTAAAATATGAAAGTCTTGATTGTGTTTGATGTCAGTGTTTGAGGCTGTTTGCTTCTTTTTCTGTCAGTATTCTCTTAGCAGATTTAAATGAGTGTATTTGAGAGGTTGTATTTGCTCTGAATAAGTCACATTCTAAGATATTAATGTTTACCAGTTATAAGCATTACAAGTAGACTGCCTGTCTTTGTTCAAGTAAAACTCTGTGAACAAGGCAAAGAGCTGAACAGTTAAAGTATAAACCCTGAGACATGCTCGGTTGGTTGGTGCATGGTGCCAGTAACACCCAGGTCATGGGTTTGAGTCCTGTATGGGCCATTTACTTAAGAATTGGACTTGATGATCCTTCTGGGTTCCTTCCAACTCAGAATATTCTGTGATAAATGGATATTTGCAAACAATTTTTAGAATACATAAGCCCTGACAATAAAATTAATAAAAGTATGTGTGATTCACAGGAAGGCAGTTCAGCAGTAAGGGATGAGCAGGTTAGCACTGCTAGCGAAGACACTGGGTCATATCTGCTACACGAACAGCAAGACTGTCTGGTCTGTCACGAGTCTCTGGAGTTGGAAGAGCCCCCAGAACTGGTAGAGGCAGCAGCTCCTGAGAGCTATTCCGAATCTGTCTGTGAAGAGGATGTCACTCTTGCTTTGAAAGAGCTAGATGAGAGATGTGAAGAAGAAGAAGCTGACTTCTCTGGTTTGTCTAGGTAAGATTAATATTGGTTATAAGTAACAGAAATTACATGTTATCGGTGCACGAATCAAGGAAAGTAGGCTTTCTTATGGTGTGGAGTTTTCCATTTATCTCCATAATACAAGAATATAAAATGATGGTTTGTATATCCAGACTAATTGGTTGATTCGTTTTGCCTCAGTACTTTGCTCAACAGTTGTTTCTGGTACAGGTAAAACAGCTGTGCGGGAAAACAAAAGAATTCTTGAGTAAAAGAAATCTAGCACTTTTCATCATCATCAATGGTTTAGAAATGCGAAAAGAGGTCAGAGGGTGTTTTGGACCATTTTCTTGGCAGGCAGTAGCTGCAAGCAGTATAACATGGAAAAGCCCTTGAACTGCTCTGACTTATGGCACCACCCAAAGACAGGGGAAAATGTAAATTTATTTTTTTTTAGAATCAAAGCTTCTGTAGAAATCGGATCAGTTTGTCTTTGAATTTGCCCAGGGTTTATTTTCATTGTTAAGATTAATCAGTCTCTTGTGTATTTCTAAAACGTTTTAAAGTAAAATAACATTTTTCCATTTTAATATAGAGAGGAAAAGTTAAAATTAGTCCTAGCTGTGAGTTGTGTTTAAAAGGAAACTGTAAGTTCCTTGAAGGTAACAGTCTAAGAAGGAGGGAAAACAAATAAGAAACCCCGAACAAACAAATAAAAACTCCAAACAAAAACTGCAAACCAAAATAAACAGAAAAAAATCCAAATTGTTCTTAGGCTTGTTCGTACTTAAAATTTGTTCAGAAGTTTAGACTGAATAATACAGAGACTTGATTTTATATAGGAACATAGACTTAGCATATATTCTGTCAGAGAGATCACTTTAGGAGCCTTTTACAGAAAAGAACACAACAGGACATGTAAAAGACCAAGTCATTTGCAAAGGTTGAAATTCAATCTTGTGATTCCAGTATGCAACCTGTGGTAATAGGCCTTGTGAGAATTAAAGGCTGGTACCATTTAAGAGCAGTTATTCCCTCATGTGCAATTGAAAAATCTCTTAAGGTTTTAGTTTATTTGCACTAAGCCAGTGAATAAAAAACCCCATGGCTCTAGTTTGAAGAGTGGCATAGGTGATAACACTAGTTAGAAAATATCTGAAAATCTTTGTGAAACTTTGCTTACAGATTAGATTCAAAAGACTTGTGTCTTAGCTTTTGAGCTTTGTGCTACTCAAATGAAGGGATCTAAAAACAGCACCCACACTTCTTGTTCAAGACATGTTTAAGTGTTAAGGTGTACTTAGTGCTGCAGTGAATGAGGCAGCTGTTATAGAGAAAAACTGTATGTGTTGAAAAAAATTATTTTAACAAACTATCTGTGTACTTAGAATCCTCCTACACATATTTTTGCTACAGGAGTTCAATTATACAAGAAGAAATGTCAAAATGTATCATACCGTGTAATACAGAAACTTTAAGCTAATCATTAAGTTAATGATTTTAAGTAGTAGCATTGATTAACTTATAGCTGGGTATTTTTATTGGATGTTTGGTTCCTAATGGAAAGTATGACAGCAGAATGCTCCATTAAATTGATTGACCATAAAAATTAAAGTGTTTCGATCTATCTCCATTTGCTTATGTTACTTTAAACAGTTATAAAATAGTATTATACTGCTAAATGAGCTCTTGTATTTCCCTTAAGGAAGGCCAAAATTTGTTATGTGTATTGGTGGACCATCTGTTCAGATAAATAAAAATTTGAAGAATTGAATGTTAATTCAGTTATTGGGGGCAAGAAAAAAATGCCAGTTTCTGAGTATATAGCTCTATATAGCTACATATAACCTACAGATAGCCCTTTGTCCATAGATAAGCTTAGAACTTACATGTTTTAATAAAGTTTGGAGATATTTGAGAGTATATGCAGTTTTTAATATTGCAGTAGCAAAAGGTTTTGATTGTTAACTCTTTTCCTGGTTCATAGTTATCTTAGTTGATCTGTTATTTTTTTACCAAGTGCTACTCTGAATCCAAAATTCTTATTTTTTCTTTTTACCAAAGTGAAGGGGTTTTTTTTGCTAAAAAAATTGCTGAGGAGTTAATTTCTGTTGTTTGTTATTTGTAGCCAAGATGAAGAAGAACAGGATGGTTTCCCAGAAGTACAAACCTCCCCACCTCCTTCGCCATTTCTTTCTGCCATATTGGCAGCTTTCCAGCCAGTGGCATATGATGATGAAGAGCAAGCTTGGCGCTGCCACGTCAATCAAATGCTGTCCGATACAGATGGATCATGTGCTGTCTATACATTTCATGTCTTCTCAAGATTGTTTCAGGTCAGTGAATTGCCAGTGCATGATTGCTTATCTGAGATCCTTCCCTCCTACATTTAAAACTGTTCTTCTCGTTGTAACTGCAAAAGCCACAAGATTATGGTAGCAAGATGCCTTAGAAAGCAAATCAAAAGCAGACCAAAAAACACATTGCTAGAAGAATATTAAAATGTTGTACACTATTTTTCCATGTGATATCTGATGTAGTCATTGTCTAGGAGTGATTCTGCTCAGGAAATAAAAAAAAAGGCTCAAAAAACCAGTTCAGTGTTTCTTATAAGCTCTTAGTTCAGGTTGTATCCCTTCTTTTGTTTTTTTGGACATCACCCAAGTTCTGTGTTGATTGCAGAATTAATGTCTTCCTCCTGTTTTTTTTGTGGGAGTTATTATGATGGGATCACAGCATGACAAACATTAATGAATTTATCTTGCATTGTCTTGTGAGAAAAGGGTTTTCTTCTGCAGAGAAGTAATCGAAACACCAGGAGAGCCACTAAAGCTGGAGGTTTCAAATGCCTCTCTTTATTTGACTCATAGATCTGATATCCAACACAAAATGCCTAGGGCCAAATTTTTCTGGCTCCCTCCTCCTTATGTGTAGCGGATGGATTCTTTGCAAATTCCTATGGGATAGGAGAAGCATAATTAATCCATTTTATTTACAGGCAATGTGCCAAATGAGCTAAGAGCAGATTCAGAACTGCAGACCAAGACCTTATGATTCCAGCCCTTTCTCTTTTCTCTAGTATTAATTTGGCCTGCTTCTTGGGATGTCATAATAAATGAAAGCTCCACACTAGCACATATTTTATCCAGTATGCATGGACAGGTTTAGAGTTAGTACCATGAAGTAACTTAAATCTGAAGAATTCATGCTCTACCTTATCCGTGGAATAACTTGTTTGCACATCTATACCCATTTTCCATTTTTAGTTGAACTAAGTATTTTGCCACAGCGTCATGAAATTCCTGTTACTGAATGTAGACTTTTGTCTTTTTGCTTCATCTACACATCAGGGATTTGGTTTCTCTGTATTATACCAAAGCTTAGCAGTTGCTTTTCACACATGCATTCATTTCCTGGAATTGGTAAAATGAGAGGTCATATTCTTGTGTGTTCATTAAACAGGGAGCCAGGGAGAAGGCTGAAACATTCTGTGGCTTCACAGGATAGCCCTCAGTCAGCTGGAAAGGTGGATACTGTGGAAAAATGTGCAATAGCAATCCAAGGTTCAAGCATGGGCAAAGAAACATTTCTGAGGAGTTGTTCCTGGGTGCAGAGGAGGATTAAAATGATTAAATTACACTCTAGAGGCCTTGTTTGATTGGACCTTTCCATTTTGCCTTCTGGTTCCTACACTGTGTTTAACTCTGCAGCTGTAAATATAATCTTTATATAGTTTATTTATAGTATGTAACTTCTAGGATTTATGAAATAATATATAACAGTGCATAATGTTACATTAGGCCAAGCTGATGGTCTGCAAAATCAAACATGATATATATAGGACTGATTTTTGAAGAAGATAGAAACCATGCAGGTGGCAGTTGTGGAGGCAGATTGTGCTATACAGGTTGTATGCTAACTCGTAAAACTCTATTAGATACTCTCAGAGTGTATAAACACTTCAAAATAAATTGAACTGTCTGTATTGCATAAAGACAAATAGTCATCCAGCTATACTAATGCTAAAGGCCTAGATGTGAAAGGAGTAATTGTCTTTATAGGTCCAGGATTGATAGCATTTTCTCTAGCTAGTTTTACATGAATATTGAGAGCAAATTACATATTAGTTTGTCACTTAGTGATAAAAATACATGCTGTCATGATGGAAATTTGCTCTGAAATTCTTAATCTAAAAAGCCAGAGGAGTAGTAAAATACAGTATAAAATAAATGTTTTTCTGATTTGTTTTCTAGACCATACAAAGAAAGTTTGTATCTATAACAAATGATTCAGTCAGCTTTCTTGGTGAAAGTCTGCAGCGCATTGGAACAAAATTCAGAAGTTCTCTGGAAGTGATGATGATGTGTTCAGAATGTCCAACAGTCTTTGTGGATGCAGAAACAGTAAGAATCACAAACTTACATGTTGGAATGTGTGCATAAAAAGTTTTATGTAACATACAAAATAATTTTGTTAACATTGGGGAAAAAAATAAACTCTTTATAATTGAAATCACAGAGGAATTAAAATGTTAAGTGGTCACTATGTATCATCAACATGTGAAAACACAGGTGAGAAATGCGTTTTCTCACAAAATAACCTCCAGCTGTAACAGTGAACAGTGAGGGAACTTACTGATAGTAGGTATCACTTAAATTCCCTTGTTATTTTTTGCCTTCTCTGCTTATTCATGTTTATTCTATGTTGTCTGCACAGATGAGAAGAAGGAAGACTACTTATCTAGCAGCAGTTTGCCTTTTTATATTGTGTTGTTTATGTATATATTCAGTGATGCATGAGAAACATTCTTGCTACAAATATACAATGAAGACTTTGAATTGTTTGTTGCCATGCAAGTTGAAATCTTGGTTATAAAAAACATTAATGTAAGAAGTCAGCTCAATATTCAGCAACCATAAAAAAAGCTATACTAGAATTATTAAGAAAAGAGACAGCAAAACAAGAAACATCATTGAGTTAATGTACCTATCCCCAATATACCAGCATCCTGAATTTTTTGTCAAGTTCTGATCCCCTGATCTCAGAGGAAATGCAATTGCACTGGAAAAGGTTCAAGAAAGATCACAAGGATTATAAAATATGTGGAATGACTTCCATCTAAGATATGAGTATGCAGGCTAGGATTTTTCAGCCCTTCAGAAGAGAAATCTGTGCATAGGTGTCTTGATTATCATGGATAAGTGATAGAAATTATTTTATTTGATCTTAATTTATCTTAATTGATGTTAAGGATAATCAAATTAAGCTAGCAATGACTTACAAAACATACAGACCCAAGATTCTTCATGTGGTACATAATCAAACTGTGAAATGCTGTCATTTTCTACAATGTCTGTTCATGTTTTCAAGAAGCAACTAAAGAAATTCATGAAAGAAATAGCCCTGGATAGATTTTCTGAATATGTAGAACAACACACTGACAGAGGCTAAGAAAGCATTCTGGGGTAGGTGGGTCACCACATGCTTGCCCTTCTCTATGCAGCTGCCATTAGACATTGTCAGCTGCAGGGCTGAGGTAGATGGATGTTTGGCCTTGACCCAGTGTGGGAGTCTTCTCCTGACCTTTTTCTACCTTGGTGCTGAGGGGCAACTCTTACATTCTCACTTAAGAATATGAGGACTTAAAAAGCATAACACAGAGAGTGTGTTTCAAGGGAACCGCATGTTAATGTCTTTTGTTTAACTTAGGCCACTTTAAAGCAGTAGAAATTAACCAAATTAACAAAAAAAAAGAAATTTGTTTGGGATAAGAAGCCACAAGAAGAGTTACATTAGTGTCTATCTAGAACAGTATGTGTATTTTAAAAAATAAATAAGTAAATACATATATAAAAATACAAGTATTAAAAGGAATAAGGAATATAACATATATGCATATAAGTATATAGACTTGTGTGTTTGTGTACGTGCATATGTATGCACATACACACAGTAGTGTTGTTACATTAACAAGTACTGTGTAAATAAATCTTTTCTTTCCAAATAATTTAATTGAAATGAACCTGCTTGTCAGATCACTTCTCACTGATAAAGTACAGAGCTCTTAATGTGTGCAAGGGATGACCAATGTGAGGAAGGAAGCATCATATTAGAGGCGTGTTTATTACAGGAAGTGGCAGGAGAAGGATTAAGAAGAAAAACCTAAGTGAAAATAAAACTACAGGGAGAAATGTTGTGGAACAAAGCTGAGGCGGCAGCCCCTGGGGGAAAAAGGGATTTTGAAACCATGCTGTAAAAGAGAAAGTCATTACTGGTAGAAAATTCTTCAAATATCCAGCAGTTCTTGCTTTGACAGTTCTGGTTCCTATAGACTGAAGAAGCCTTTGCTGGTAGTATAGTTTGTATGCTGAAAAGGGCAAGTAACCCTCAGTGGATGCTCCTTAGGTTGCTGTAGGAGCACACTAGCAGCAGTACCTTTTTTTCCTGCTACAGACTGTTTTACTTACACCAGTGGTGTGTAATGTATCAAATGTTCTTTTTTATGAAAGATCTAAAAATCGCTTTGAAATCTCTTTCAGATGTTAACTAGGTACTGCTCTTCTTATTTTGGAATCAAAACTTTTTTTCAGTGATTTAACATATACCGTCACATGTGTTATTTCACTTACTCAAAGGTATCACAAATGATGTGTACCCAGTTAATTTAATTTGTTTTTCCAAATGTGGACTTGGGATTTCGTATTATATAGTTTAGATATTAACTATATAGTTAGATGTTCCATGGCTTCAGAAGTGATTGCTTTTATCTTCCAGCTACTGTCTTGTGGCCTGCTAGAAACATTGAAGTTCAGTGTTCTGGAGCTCCAAGAACACTTGGATACCTATAATGTCAAAAGAGAGGCAGCAGAACAGGTGAGTCTCTTACATTTCAAAACAAAAATATTAGAACCTACTTATCAAGAAATCGTTATAGGTCCTTATCTCTCAACACAGGTTTCTAAAAGTAAACTGTGGGAAAACATTTCTGACAGTAATGGGGGCTTAAACAGCTATGTCATATGTAGATGCATAAATTTAGGGCTCATCTTACAGGTAGATCTCATTGAGGCTGACGTTTATGTCAGTTGTTTAGAATAATACAGTTTAGTTTTCAAGGTATTTGTAGGTAGTTATATCCTTTTTCCCAAGAACCGCAAAGTTGAAAATTTCTGTAGCAAGGGTCTGTGTATTTGTTTTTGTGAACATTAGTGTGAAGTTCAGAAAGTAAGATATTAACTTCAGAAAACTGAAACAGGTAAGATTTCTATTTCAAGAGCCAAAAGAAATCTATAATCAGTTTTGCAAATAGATGGAGAGAGAGAATATATGAGCTTTTGTTGTAGAGATGATGATTCCTGGGAAAACTTGAACATGCTGAATTTTACTGATCTCAGCAGCCTGTGAGGCTGTGACAACAGCTGTATAGGCAAGTTTAAATGATGCAAAACAGAACCAGAATTCAAGCTGTGATATCTTAGCAGAGCTGTATTTTGCAGCACGAGTGACTCCATGTTTCTTGATCATGCTGAGTTTATTAGGAAATTATGGCCTCTACCTTGCAAAGGGTGCTGACAGCTTATCTGTTGAATAGACTAGACATCCACTTTTTTGTGGAAAGGATCTTTAAAGAAACACAGTTTCCTTGAAACCAATGCTAAAGTATGCCACACAGCCCTGTTAGTGTAGATAAACTGCTTCTAGGATCCAGGCCAGCATTTCTGCTAAAGAGTTGCTGCATTTTTTTGCCTTGTTCTGTGGTAATAACAATTTATTTGATCTAATATAGTGAGGTACATTTTGCATTGTAGGCTTAATCAGAAACAAAGTTCTCATCTAATGACTAACATTATTTTCCTTGATGTAATATTTAATGTCTGGCAATCTCCTATGCGTAATGCTGTCAGCATTCCTAAGAGAAAATGATGTATTTTATTCCTCATTTTAGAGAGCAGCACGGAGGCACAGAGAGGCTAATGATTTACCCCACAGTCAGACATGAAGATTTGAGGCAGAGTAAAAAGGGACTCGTGTGTGTACTTAGAACGATGACTATACAAACATGGAGGAATTTTACATAAACTTTTCAGCCTTATTTATCATAGCAATAATAAATGGTATTGTTTGGTTGATTTGTCAAAGTATGACGACTTAAATTACTTCCCTTTCAGATGGCCATGAATTCACTAAATGTATTTTTAGCTGATTTTGCACTGCTGTGTATCATATCAACATAAGAACTTCTTTGTATTTTATTTTACTAGGTAAACAAATATGGGTATCAGTTTGATGGCCTCTGTCATTATATCATAGTGAAGGAGTGTTGTTTTTCTGTAGTGGAGCTGTCAAAAGAGAGTCCAGTAACATGTTTCTGTGGTCAGCCTGTCTTCTGCCACAGGATTTGTGAGTGACTGGAGCAGGAAGAAGGTTCAAAGGGTGAAAGGAATTGTTCTGAAATAACTGAGAACATTTTGTTAGGGTATTCTTTTTATTTAATAATTTATAAATAGAAAGCAGCAGTACTGCAGAAGAAGAAACTTTTAGCTTTCACCAATCCTCTCTGACTCTTGATAGAATGTCATTTAGATAATTTCATGCATTATTTAACTGTTTATTGAGCATGTTGATTTAAAAGTAGTGACTAATTATCTCAGATAATTAATGTTTCTAAAACTTTTTAAAAGTATTTCTTTAGCTGTTGGTCCTTATTTTTTGGTGTGTCTGTTATATAGCACATGCAGACTAAGACTTTTCCAAAGCTCCTTTTTAGATTTTATTTGGTTTTTTATTCTGTCCTCTTAAGCAGAGTATAGGGAGTGATTCAGCGAGACTTCCTGAAGTAAAATCTGAATTTCTGTTGTTGCAGACAATTGTGCTATGTATCCTATTCAATCTGAAAGTATTAAGGCAAAATGCTTAATGAGCTTATTGCAGATCCTTGCTTTTTTCATAGAAACATGCAGGAAAATGGTCAAACTAAGTGGTTTGGCTGCTATATAATAAAGTAAATATAAATTAACAGATAGTTAAATAAATGTAACTTGCATGTTAATCTGGTATCCTCTAGAATCAACCACTGGAAAGTTCTGTATGTTAACTTCTTCAATGAAACTTGTTGTTTTAAACTTTAATAGATGATGTTTGTTGTGCTGTGTGGAGTACTAGCATTCACATGAATCAGATTGAAAAAGTAAGAGGCTTGGGCTGCAGTTGCTTGAAACTCTTACCTATGTACCAAGCTAAGACAGAAAGGTACCTATTGTACAGGGTATGGTTTAGCACATCTGTTTAGGGGTTATTCTGGCAAACCAGCCTGTGCTATGATCAAGAGCAATCCCAGACTTCCCTGTGTTTTGCTTTCAGCAACACTTCACCCTATATCTTTGTAGGAGATATATGGGGAAAACATAAATTTATGTAAAGCAAACATATAAAGAAGGTTATTTTGTCACACAATCTACTGCTGTTCCCAAAGAGAAAATTTAGGTCTTTCTGCCGTGCTGAACGGATATTCTGTAAAAATTCTTAGCAAATTAATTTTGTTACCTTTTTGGAGCTATTCTGTTTTCTTGCAAGGGAACTGCTTTGACTCATGTGTGTATTAGGGACAAGGATACTGAATCAGATAAATGTAATAAAAAATATAAAGTTATATGCCTATCATAGCATTCTGGGCACACCCTTTATTCAGACTGGTTTTAAGATTTAAAAAAGATCTTAAAAGGGCAGTGTGTGAAAATAAATACTAACTTCCCAGTTGCTGATATTATTTGTTCCAGTGCAAACCTATTCCATCCTTACTGATGGATGCTGTCTGATAAAGGTAAAATGAGATTTGCTGTGTATGTTGGTATCCATGTCACTAATTGGAACTGACACCATGGTGTTTAGAGAATTCCATTTCTCCTCTTGATAAGCACACAGGCCTAGTTAATTCACTAAGTAACCTTTATTAAATTGAGCAGATGGGAAATCACATTTTTCTTTTTCTTGCATCAGACAGAGGTTAGAAAAAGGTCACTAAGATTTCCTCTGAGACTCAAGATATCAAACACACACAGTATGCTAAATTATTTTTCCTTGGATGTATAGAGGCTGTTATTCATTTCAGAAGATATTTTGCACTTTATCTCAATATGATACATTCTCATTTCAGTAACACACAAATTACCTCATGCTTGCAGTTGTTTACAGAGTACAGAAAAATATGCTGGGCACTGTGTCAATGAGGTGATCAGGTTGTATTGTCCAAGAACATAGTTGACTCTCTAAATGCTTTATAGTAACACGATATTCATGTGAATGCCAGTACACATGGAGGTTAGTTTTTGATAAATTTGCATGATTGGGTAAAGGTAGAAAAGATTGCCCACTGAAATTAATAAACTTGTTGTCTGCTATAGGAAATGGGGTTAAATACAGCCCTGAGTGGAATCTGCAGGTTCACATTGTGTAATGCAAGAATACTTCATTTCCTTGGCTTGTATGAACTGGAGGTGATGCTAAACTCGGATTGAGCATTTGGGTTTTTTCTTTCCATCCAGTAAACCTGCACTTGCATCTACTTACACAGGAGAGCTCTATTTCCTTCCATTTCTAAAGCAGTCAGAAGAAATAGAACAGTCTTTCTCTCTAATGTGAATTAGTGCTATGTTTTAAATGCTGATAAATTATGTTGGGGTAAACCTTGTGCAGCAAGTAAAGAGAAAATATGATCTCATGTAATAAAAGGGATGTTTCTGCCTCCACCCTCCCACACGTCTCACTGCAACAGTATCCAAAGGGGGGTTAGTATTTATGCTGAAGTGTACTATCTCCATCTTGGATAAGGAAGGAAATTTACAACAGAAGGGACACAATAAAAAAATACAAGTGATATATCAGAGTGGATATCATTACTGCAAACAGCACTGGTAAACAATTGATTTCATATCACAATTTTTCATGTAATCCAAGAATGTGCAAGACTTGATGAAATGTATTACACGGTTTTAGCACAGTCTTCAGTTTGCTCTGTTTCAGAAGATGTTTAATCTTGATTATATTTATTTTGCAGTGGCTAGAAGATTGCAAAAGAACATTTGGTACTGATGATGGTATTCATGGCACTAACACAGATGCCCAGGTAGGTGTACGTCATTTGTGAGTCTCAGGATATGACATTAAAAAAACATCATTATTGCACAAAAATTCCAATATTTGTAGAGAGATTAAAAATGCATGAAAAGCTTTTCATTTCAGTTATCATCCTATCTTTTGGAAACTCAGAATCTTATGAAGTGGTAGTCTAATAAAAACAGGTCTTTTTAATAAAAGTTGGCAACCTTGGGTTCTAGACTTAATAACACTGAGTAGATAAGCAGACTAGATACCATCTGTGTACTAGCAAGTCTGCTTTTCTGCTGCTGTTTCTAGAAGGAAAAAAGATTAGCATTCTAATTATATGCTCAGATAAACAGTCCTACCCAAAAACCTCTACAGAATTTAATATAATTAGTAATATATAAATACATAAGACCTTTCTGGAGCCATTATTAGGGTGAAAAGGAACAGGGAGTAAAGTAAGAGTATGACTAAAAGCTCACAAAACACTTCTCAAGATGTCATCTAACAATAGGTGCAGTAACCTATTAATACTAGTTGAATATTTTCTATGTATTTGCATGGCAGTCATCCATGTTAATATTACTAATTGCTGTGGTAAGTGATGGCTTTTCCCCAAGTGGACTAGGACTGTTTTTATTTTAATATAGAATAGCTGCATAATATTGACACTGTTGGTAAAAAAGCAAATCCAAAAACTGACATTAGTAGGTACAAGGAATCTGCCATCTTAAGTCCTGTAATAAGAACAGTGAAAGATGTAAGAAAGTAGAATTGCAGGTACCAGATGAACTTATCTTTTGCAAATATCCCAAATCCAAGCTAAGAAAGGAGGAATTTTATTTATTTTATTCAACTTTATTCATTGATGCACTTGGTCATGTTTCTGCTGCTAAAAATATAGTCTTCAGCAACATAAATGTCTGTGGTGTCTTTGGACTATTTTTTCTTTTATACAGTTTTCTTTTGCTGTCATATATATATATATGTTTGGGTTGTTTTAATTTAATCACAAAATGCACCTGAATTTTTAGAATAGCGAAACGTGATAATATGCTGTTGATTTTTTTACTGCATTGAAGTTGCACATTTAAAAAAGAAATCATGCATACAAGTATAGGTAATGCAAAACCAGCAAAATAATTTGCTACCATTTGCAAGGATTTTTGTCTTGCCTATGAACACACAGTATTAGTGCATTTTACACTTGGTTTAAATCTTTGTATACTGACAGGTACGTGTTTAGAAATAGGAAGCAACATTTACTACTACAATACAGTAAATGTTCTATATATTAATAAAAAAAGCAGCATTTATGTATTTCAGTCCATATTTATAATGCTGTTTATATACACCAAGAAACTGTGAAGGTAAATGTTACTGTTCCCACTGTATAGCTAGGGAAACTCAGAAATGGAAGAAAAGCAACATGCAGGCTTTCAAATAGCTTGTACAGAGAAAATCCAGGATTCCAAGTGAGGCAGTTTTGCTTGTTCTTCCCAGTTTCTGCAGGGTTTGAAGATAGCCTCTGAAAAAGCATTTATGTGACCGTTCACACTGATTATTTTTGGGGACCTGTTTTCATTTTGGTTTTCAGTCCTAGCCTGCGGGGCATGCTGGTAATTCTTTATGTGCTGCTTGTACTCGCAGGTTCAGCTAAAATCATTTTAATATATAGTGTCCATTGAGAAGGCAGAGTCCTCTTATCCTGCTTCATAAATACACACTATTTACAGAAGTTCTAAATTTGCTCAGGAGAACAGATATTTTTCATTCACTAACACAAATAAGATTTTCTTACTAATTTTTAGCACTGTGGTTCTTACAGCTAAGAAATAGTGAGATTAATTCTGTTCTGGCTTGTGCATTGCCAGCAGACTTGCAAGTAAATCTAATTATTCAGTTCTTGCTATTAGTACACACAAGCCTGAAAGAATGCACCTGGACTCTGGCTAGACTGTTTCTACAGGACAGGCAGGTAGAAAAATCAGATTATTTCTCAAGTAAGCATGTATGTGAAAAACACTGAAGCAGCACAAAGACATTTTTAAAAGAAAACCTCTCTTGAATTTTTAAAACATCGCTATCAAGGTGTTGGAGGAAAGAGATTAATTATGGCTTACAGTAATAATGAGACTTGGCTTTAAGAACACTGGAACTTAATGACTAAAATTATTAAATAGTCAACCCTGCCATTTCTCAAATCTGATTCTCTGTGCTTCATTAAAGTTACTCATCAAATTCATGGTGACTTTAGCTGTTCAAAATCTTCAGTGTTCTGTGCATCAGAAGTTTTTGCTTGTATAATAATTGTGCTGTGTATATAATAGCACAGAGTGCAGAAAAAAAACATGCAGTGTAACACAAACATGCAATGTTACAGCCTGTTATAGCCTGTTCATCACATAGTATATAATTTATTATACACATCATGTACAATCATGTGCTTAGTAAAGCTCAACTGCTTCTGTCTGTTGCATCTCCATATGTTTCGCTCTCAGGTACATGGTGTGGGTCCAGTGGGGCTGTCTGTGCAGGGCAAGGAGTTGGACTTTCATGATTCTTGTGGGTTCCTTCCAAATCAGGATATTCTGTCATTTGGTTTGCTGTGACCACTGTATGTGCTTAAATGCCATCAACACACTTAGTGCTGTACAAAGCACAGAAGTGAAGTTCATGTCCCTAAGTCTGACAAATATATTTTCTGATGATTTTCCTTCTTTCCCAAACATTTTTCTGAAATAGCTTTTAAAAACCAAGTGCAATTACATTACAGAAATCTCTCAGAGGTGTTGAGAATTGAGTTTAGCAAAGCCAGGAATTTTCTAAACTGAATTCAGAATTTAAATTAACATTATATTTCAAATTTTGAAAGGCATTATTTGTGCTTAAACTCTAGTGGTACAGAACAAGTAAGAAGCATTGTACAGATGTCCAGACCTAAATGTCTTTGATTTTGATTACCTTAAATTTGTGACCTTTCAGACTACACAATGTATAAAGACCAGGGTTATGTGTTACTTATGCTGTGGGACATCAAAGCCAATGCTATCTATCTTTAATTATAGCAGCAAGTAGTTTCATCTCAAATTCAGTCTATTAACTTTTAACATTCAGGGTGTATTTGGAGCATGTTACTTGTATTTCTTCCTCCATTTTACCTGGGACATCTTTTACCCTAATTAAAATTATTTCCTACACTAATTCTTGCTCTTTTTTCTTTCTTTGTATTTTTGTGACCTGCTCATCTTCTTGCTTAGCAAATGGAAATTCTAGCAGTAAGTGATGGTTCTTGATTTATCAAATACTTAATCATGCCAGTCACCAAATTGTGTCCATCTGTCTCGTCCATTTGTGAAATAATGGTGTCTTGTCATAGACTATTATAGAAATGCTGTGTGCTTGAATTTTGCATCATCTAACCCATTGAGCTGTTGGTCCTTTGTAGATAATAGGATCCCATAGATAGTAGAACATTATAAAGATTATTCCATCAGCAGTAGCTTTTATGTCTGTATGTAAAGCAGTATTAACACTGTCTGCACTTTTGACTAGTGTTTTAGATGCATAAAAATGGAACCAAGACAGTGTATAAGTTAATGCTGCTATTTCATTTCCTTAAGAATATATGACATGGTATTTTCTAAAATAGAATAAAGGCTATCTTTTATAAAGGAAACATTATTCTTGCCTCCAGGAATGGAATTATTCTCCCCTTATTCGTCAGGCAGTGTAAGCTAAGGGCCAGGTTATATACTGTGCTTACAATACAAATACTCATGGTTATGAAAGACTCCATACTTACAGACCACAACTGCTTCTTATGGATATTAGATTTTGAATTTAAAACAGTAAAATATCAATAATAAAAGTGATCTATGAAACACTGTCTTGTTTTTAAGATATGAAATCTTGAAATGATCCAGACATTTCAAAATGCTTTTTGAATCACTTCACATTCCACCCTATGCCCCTTCTTGGAAATGCAACATACTAAAACATAAACTTTAAATCTGTGTGAGAGGGGCTACCTGTAAATCTAGAACTCAATGAAGCTTTCACCTGCTTTTCATTAGCTTCTTGCTATGTTAGTTTGAACATTTTTGGCATTTTCTTTAGTAACCAAGTAACTACTTCTAATTTTGCTCATTCTATACTGAAGAAGTTGTGACTTATTGTTTCTTGTATTGGATAGTAGAAGTTTTTCACTTCCTCACTATAACAATGTTGTTTACTTTTGTAGGAGCTGGAGTTGTGTCGGAGGCTATACAAGTTGCATTTTCAGTTGCTGCTTCTGTTCCAAGCCTATTGCAAACTCATCAGTCAAGTAAAAACAATCAAAAAAGAAGCAGAGGTAATGAAAATCATGCCATTTAGCTTGTAATTGTTGACATTTTAAAGTCAAACAATTTAAAATACACTTGGATAACATTTTCATCAGTGGGACATCTTTTTAGAAACTAGAGGAGGGTACCAGCTGTTTTATAGCCAATTATTAAGAGATTTAAGTAGACCTTACAAGAACTTTCTGAGATGTTCAATTATCTGTGTTGATTTTTGTACATCTTCAAAGCTCTTAAAAAAACAGGAATGCAGGGAGTCCAGTGATGAGGATTTTAAATATTTCAGTAGTGCTCCTGGTGTATTCTAATCAAGCTACAATCAAGGCTTATCAACTGCACTCAACAGCGTTCTGTGACAAAGCCCCTTTCCATCATCCTGGTGTTTCCTATTACAAACACCATCATTTGCTACCAACTGATTTATTTAACTGTGTCACTGCAGCCACCATGCAATTCCTCTGCAACCTGAGTTCCCATCCCAAGCACAGTTAGTAGCATGTTCTAGATGTTTTATGCCTGATTTTTAGTTGTAGTAACTTCAGAAGTAAAAGGTGTCCTTCAGCTGTGCATGTGGTACGTACGTGAAGTTAATTGAGTTAATCTGTATGCATTATGCTATTAATAATATCTTCTGAAAGTTCTCCTCTGGCTCTGGAATGCAATAAACAGAGGTAGCAGGAAAAAAAATAGGCTGGGTCTTACTTGATATAGTAGGGAGGAAAATGAAAAAGCTGGGTGAGAGTCTTTGGCTTATGAGTAGCTTCGGAAAAAAAAAATAGTACGTTCCTCACTTGTATTTTCAGATTTTTGTAGAGACTGCAAATAAGTTTTTTTCTATGTGAAGAATGTTGTGGAAGGTTGGCATCACAGCAGTCCCACTTCTTGCCTAACTTAGTCAGATGCAGAATCATGTTCTGAGAGATGCCCTTGTGTTTTACTCATGCACTGGTGCTAAAGCCAAAGATAGTATTATTATATACAGGCTGTATTACAATTCCTTGGCTGGGTTACCAGTCTTCTTGATTTTTTCTCCATATTTAAGCTGTCCTTGTAGTAACACCATTCCTGTACTTTTCTGTAGTGTTTAACTTTTCTTGTCAGTTTGTTATTAAGTAACGTAGGGGAAAAGAAATGTGTTTTTTGAAATTAATTTTAAAAGAACTAGGAAGGAAACTTCATTGGGGGAAAGCCCAAATACCTGACATGGACGCTTGGGCCATTACATTAAATTAACTATATACTTGAACAACTGCAGCAAATATTTGGGTGTACTTTTTCTGTTTCTCATTTATTAATGTAAAGGGGAGGAATGTAAATCTGATCTGCTGAAAATTAAATTGGCTGAAAATAGTTTAAACAAGAAAAGGTAACTTATACTTGTTTTAGGTCATAAACATGTCCGAAGAACTTGCTGTTTTGGAGAGCTGTCTGAAAGAGGCTGAGGCTGCGTCTGACAGTGGTATTGAAGAAGTTGAAATTGCAGAGGCTTCCCAAGCTAGCACAGAAACAGCTATTCACTCTCTCATAGAAACCCTGAGAAACAAGGAGTTTGTGTCAGCTGTAGCACAGGTCAAGGCTTTCAGGTAAGTGCTTAAGGATTGCTTTCAGTTGTTTCTTAGTGGACCTTTTTAAATTAAAAACAGGGATAGGCACTATTCCAGGTTTTTCTCAGCTCTTGCTGGATGTCCTTTCTGAAAAGGACAAGCACTGTTGTTTCATTAAAGCTCTTGCAATTTAAAAAAAAAAAAAGCAATACTAGTACTTGTTCTTTAGAAATGATAGTTAATTATCAGGACTCTACAGAAGAAACATTTCTCTTGCATTTTCCGATGTCTTCTGTTCAAGTGTCTGTTTAAAGAATAAGAATATGTAAACATGTAATTTTTTTAATGTTTAAATCCATATTTGTGTGTTTACAGATCTATTTGGCCCCACGACATCTTTGGCAGTTCTGAAGATGACCCAGTTCAAACACTGCTGCACATATATTTCCGTCACCAGACGCTTGGCCAGACCGGCAGCTTCGCAGTTGTAGGCTCCAACCAAGACATGTCTGAGGCCAGCTCAAAGCTGATGGAACTTAATCTAGAAATTCGAGAGTCTCTACGCATGGTGCAATCCTATCAGCTTCTAGGGAAGATCAGGCCAGGAATAAATCTTGTGAGCACTGGATTCTGAACAGCTGTCATTTAGAAAAGAACTGATGATGATGACACTTCAGACTATTATTGAGCACCTTTCATGAAAAACATAAAAACAAGCTTCCAGCAATCCTGACAACCAACACAATTTTATCACAGCAAGAAACTGTTTCATCAGAAGTAAAAATCTGAAAATTGAAGTGAACATCCTACTTGACTGCTCTTTCTACACAGCAGCCTGTGTGGCAGTAGTATTTTTTTATTAAATTTATCTATAAAAACTACATGAAAGGAAAAGGGCTTAAATGTAATGCATACATATGCATTATTTTCTGTTGTAACAGAACTCTAAATGATATTTGCAGTAACAGCCTCTACGGGTTGAATCAGTATCGCAGGTGGGATGATGCTAAAATCAAGGCTGGTTTATTTTGGCTGAAGACCTGCAAGGCTTCCTGGCTTTTCCAGCAGTAGTAGATATAATCATCAACTAATACCTAACGAGACACTTTGCAATGTCATGAAGAATGTGCAGTCCAACATGAGTAGAATGACTTACGACTGCAAAAACCATTGACTTCTCAGTGTTTTATTTGCTTTTGTTGTCTGTAATAAGGAAATTATGTGTGTGAGTTAGAATGTATGGCTATGTGACAGTTTGTTTTTTGAAGGTATGGATGATTGTTAAATAAGGTCTCAGAGCATGCTTAAAAGAGCTGCAAGATTATTTTTGAAGAAATTTTATTTTATTAGATCTAATCCTCATAGTGTGTAAATGTTAGGACATTTAATAATATTTTCAACTGGGATTTCCCAGTGTTTCTAAAAGAAATAATATATCTGTTAACTTTATTGGAATGCTGCTCAGTTCTCTGACCAGTGCTTATGTTACAAATATTGATAACAACTAACCAAAAAGTAGCTGCCTGCAGAGACTTTAAAATGTATATTAAAGATATATGCTGCCCATCAGCAATTCTCATTAGAAGTTAACTTATTTTATTCTGTATATATTCTAGAAACTGTATAGTGCAAAACCAGTATTTTTCTTGTAAATTTGTGCAATGCACTGTTAAAACAGTAGGTGTATAAAGCTATGAGGGGAAGGGGGGTTCCCTCGTGGTAGTCACATCCAGTACTTGCAGTCTGAGTAGTCTGCAGGGTTTGAAGAGTTTGAATGCACGTATATGCGTCTTCATGACTCAACTGCAGCCTAAGGAATTGGGACTATATAGAAAAAAAATAAATTACTGACTACCAAAACATGCAAACAGGCAATATATTCATAGTTCAGTGTCAAAGTCTGTAGCATAAAACAAACTGGATTCTGTTGAAACCAATAGCATTTTGTAGAAAAAAAAAAACAAAAAAAAAAAAACCAGAAAAAAAGAATGTAGTCCCACTATTCCTGTGATTTGAAAGGAACACCCAGTATTTTTATATACATCTCTTACCCACTGTGATTTTTTTTTAATGGGCTCTAATTCCAGAGTTTAGAATGTAGAATTGAAATTCTTAGCTCTGCCTTTTTGAGGGAATTAGACCCCACTAGAAATGTAATTATGCTGAAATGCATTAATTGAAGGCACTGTGCACACTGTTGGACTGCTGACAGTAGTTATGTTATCCTAACAAGTTCTGTAACTGGTCAAGGCACATCCATATTCACTGTATTTTTTTTCCCTGTCCCTGATAAAATTGAATTATTTTGATGGTTTTGTGGTACTGTAGATGGTGTTCTTAATTATTTAATTAGTATTTACCAGGGATAAGTAGTTTTATTTAGGGGCACATTACACTTTTATTTACATCATCTTTTACCAGCTTTTTTTGTAAAAATAAAAGACATTGTATCTGTCATTTTGTGTATTTTTACAAGCTAGAGTTTAAATACTTTAGCCAAGCAGACCAAACACTGACAACAGAAACCTGGGTGCCCTGAAGTCATGGTTTTTTCCTTTTATGTCCTGTCATTGCAGCAGCATTTTCCTAGGCATCTTCTGAAACTGTTAATGGATTTCTCATGAAACTCAAACCTGAATTCATATGTGTCATTCCTTATGCTTTACATCTTTCTCCATTTATAATGGCTAGTGGAACCTGCCCAATGGAGCAGAAGAACACCAGCTGACTGTGTGATATTGCTTTAACTTTGTGAAGCTTTTCAAAAATTACTCCTCAACTACTGCATAAACTGCCACCCTGCATTACCTGATGCCAGGTCTGTTCCAAATTGAAGCTATGGTAAAGCTGTCTAGAAAAAAACCAAAACATCAGACAGCTCCAATAAGATGCAGCAAATATAGCACTGACTGAGCTAACATGTGCAAAAGAATCCCGTCATGAAAAAGCCGTACAGGGCAAGTTCAAGATATCTTTGAAGAACTGGCAACACAAAGGCTGTTTCTTTCCACTTTGCATAATCACA
The DNA here is from genome assembly GCF_001715985.3 of Manacus vitellinus. Taxonomy (NCBI): domain Eukaryota; kingdom Metazoa; phylum Chordata; class Aves; order Passeriformes; family Pipridae; genus Manacus; species Manacus vitellinus. The sequence continues at coordinate 20,763,992 of NW_021938789.1, read as the reverse complement.
TAGGTCAGGAGTTGCTTTCCTTTTTCTTGCTGAGTCTGGGAACCAGTGCCCATGACACACAGTGTGTGCTGTCAAGGACATGACAGGGCAGTAAAACTGAAAAGGAACTAGAGAAATACAGAACTGTACTTTAGCATCTAGCAGTAAAAGCATTGAATATATTTCTGTAAGAGGGATGACATGTAGAGCTACTATGGAACTGAGGAATGCTACAGGATAAAGGAAAACTTGTTTAATATGGCTGCCCACTGCCCTCTACTCCTCCAAGTCACAAAACTTGGCAATAGCTAATGAAAGCAGGGGTGGCTCTTTGCTGCTACCTGCCCTGGGAGCCTTCATCAACTGCTTGCTTGGACAAGTTGCTGCTGAAGCACCAAGTTCACATCAGCCTGTTTTACATCTTATCAAGCAGAACCAACTGCTGCTCTGCTTAGTGCTGTGCTTAGTGGGGATGACAACCCTGAAGTTGTACTAAATTTCACTTTGGGCTATTACTGATAATAATCACGTAAGAGTCACCATTTTCACAGCAAGTAAACCTCAAAGCAACACTTGTGAGAATACATGTAAAAGTAGGAAGCACTTGACTGCTCATATTGCCATTAATTGCCATATGATTTGATACTGACATGGCACAGAGCTTCAGTTCTCAGGCTCATTATCAATGTGCACAAATTCATCACCATCAGGCTCTCACTGCATCCATCAGGAACAGACCATTAGAATGGGGAAGGCAAATAGGAAAATGTATTGAAGAACACCCTTAGAGGGGAATATGCTCAGAAGTTAGAAGACATCCTAGATCATAGCTGCAACTGCAAGCTAAGGCAGTGTGGCTGGATGGCTTGCAGAGAGGGCCCCAACTGATTCCTCCTCAAGCTGGAGACTTGCCACTGCTCATTACAGTACCTACAGGTGAGTACAAGGCACACACACCTACAGGAAACTGCCCAGCGGCAGGTGTACTTTTCAAGTTGATCAGAGCAAGGATGAAACTTGCTGTGAAAGCCTGAGTGAGCTGGTAAAGCAAGGGATATTTACTTTCACTGTCATACAGGGAAAAACACTTCAGGTAGAAGTATGAAATAAAACAGTATTCTGCTCTGCAGCGGATAGGTCTACTTGTTCCCAGAATGCCTCATGCTGCTATAATAATGAACGCAGCAAGAATAAATAAAATTACTTGGCAATAAATTGTCACTGAAGCATTAAGCCTTAGTCACTGCAGCAGGTTCAAGGGGTATATTGAAATAAAGCAGGAATTTACAGCAAGACGAGTTAAGCCTATAGGATTAACACTGCCCCTCAAAACAGACATGTTTGTACAAGGGATACTGTTTGCCTATCCAGCCATATACTAGCTTCCACTTGGAGATGCAAAACCACCTGGCCCTGAAGCTGCTGTACAGCATGGGCTCAGAATAGTTCTCCCTTTAGTCTTTAAAACAGTGGTCTCAAGTAAGCTAGGTACAGATGTAGACAAATTTGTGATAACCAAGATAAATCACTCTTTTCAAAGAGAAGCTACATCTAGAGTCCTGCAAAAGGCTTTGTGCATTATGGTGTTTTATTTCAAAATTAGTGTTCAGTAGCATTCTCAGAAAAGTATGTTTTCCTCTAAGTTTACCCAACTCCTTAGCTGAAGGGTAGACTGGGGGTGGCAGTGTAGGTTGTAGTAGCTTTTGAATCTGCTCAGATAGTGATGCTGTAGTTAGTCCCAGTCAGTTTGTAACACTGCTGAAGTATGACGGCCCTACAGAGGGCATCACCACTGAAAACACCAACGGCCCACAGAGAGCATTATCTGGGAGTAAACAGTGCTGGTTCTGTCATTACTACCAAACACCAAGAATACAATTCCTAGTTGCAAACCCAACCCCAGAAGGGTGTGGGAGTTTGATCCTTCCCTAGTGGCAGGCATCTAAACCATAACTAGATCAAACTCCTCAAGTGTAATCCAGTAAGTGCACAGCTCTAGTGCTTTATCTACAAGTTGAAGAAGAAGCCAGGCAGAAGTGTCACTTCTCTTGATTAGCTTGCACAAGAAAGATGAGCAACACATTTACTATGAGACTATAATATCAGTGACTCTGTTCCTCAGCATTTTGTGAAAACTATCCCTGAAAAGCTTTCTTTGGTTTTAGTCTACAGACAAGAATACCAGCTTAGCTAAATGCAGACCAGCTGTACCAGTAAGAGTGACCTAGTTCTTACACAGCTTTTCTCAATCATTTTCTAGTGATGAAAAACAGGTGCAGAATACTTTCTACATGGACTAGAGGTGGGTACAGTAAGTGAATACTATTATGTGTTTAGTTCATGAATGATGGTCTACTAACTACTGTAGATGTTGATTTGATGTTAACTTCAAGTGTTTGACTAGTTCAAGAGTAGGAGCAGTAACAGAAACTGTATCCGCCTGAAATGCTACAAGGTCCTGAGCCAGGTACTTCCAAAACCATCACCGATTTACAAAACACTTGTGGGCTCTTCCCCTGTGCAAGTTACAGAATTTGCAATATGCACCCTCTGCTGAGCACAAACCCACCTGATCATCTGAGTATGCTTTGCAGTACTTTTATTTTCATGCTTTCCTAGCTACACCTCACTAAGTATCTTCAACAATACCAACAACAAAAAAAATCTGCTCTACTTGCAGTCTTCTAGAAGAGCCCTAAACAAAACCAAAAAAAAACCCTATCCCACTCAGATGATGTATTTGAAACTGAATGTGCTATCACAGGAGAGGCGTTTCCCTTTGCATCTGCCACAGAGGTCCTGGCGGTGGGGCCTCTTGGGATCCACGTGGCGCATCTTCACGGGGCAGGTGCACCGCGTCTGCTTGCAGCTCTGAGGGAGAAGGCGGCGGTCGGGGAGGGTGGCCAGACCCAGGGGCCGCCCGGCCCGCGGCAGGGAGGGCGTCCCTTACCTGGCAGGTGATATCCTCCACACGGTACGGATTGTAGGACTTCTGGCAGGTCCGGCAGAACTGCCGAAAATAGACCTGGGGGGAGGCCGGAGTCAGCAGGGGGGCGGCGGCGAGGGGGCCGCGCGGGGACGATCCGAGCCCTACCTTGTTGGTGCCCTGGACGCACCAGACGTAGGCGCTCTCCCAGCGGATGTTGCAGGCCTTGCAGTGGTAGTACCCGTACTTCTGCTCCAGAAACTGCCGGGGACAACAGTTACTCGACGGGGCGGGCACCTCCCGGGCCAGCCCGGCCCCGCTCCACTCCCCCCCGGCCACCCCTCACCTGGAAGCGCAGGCGGGTCTTGCCCGCCGACGGCTCC
>NW_021938789.1:20757762-20759949 GCF_001715985.3 Manacus vitellinus | reverse complement strand
GCCAGCCGCCCGCCGCTCCCCCTTTGCCCTTGGGCGGCGGGTAGCGGTAGGAGTAGGGGTGGTAGGCGGTGTACAGGTAACTCGCCATCCCCTCCTCCGCCATCGCACCGTACCCGGAGTGCCCTCCCTACAGGGGCGGCCTTAAATACCCCCGGGGCGGGGATGGGCTTCCCCCGCCCCCGACGGGCGCCGGCTTTCCTGCCCCTTCCCGTCTCCGCCTGGTGCTGGGCTTCGGGCAATCACCCCACGCCACACACAGCGCCCCAGGTGAACCGGGCACGCGGCTTTTAATTACCCCCGCGGGATTAGACAGAGGAGAACACGGGTTTGGTTCGGCTTCGCCATGTATTTGTGGTGAGAACAACGAGCACAATGCTTTTACAGCAGGTGGGAGGCACAGAGATACACGCGCGAGGTGGTTTTTCCCTTCATCCATACTGGCACCGAGTTGGCTTTGCCTTTGTAAAACGCTGTCTCCTTCCTTCTACCCATTCCTGCTGCACTCAGCCGGGCAGCAGCCTCCTTACATAAAGTTTTACAGTTACTGGTCTGCATCACAACGATACTTTTTACCTTCCCCCCCTCCCCCATTTACTTTTTGAAGAAGTAGAACTGATGGTAATAAACACACATCACCTTGTACAATGGGAGCAGCTGGAGAAACAATGGAGGCTGGGCAGCTTGGTGAGCGCAGCCCCAGCCCAGTTGCAAGCACAACACACATTCACATCCCAGGGAGTCACCTCTTTATCTCGCCTAAAGCGCTGTCTGCGTTGGCTCCATCTGAATGGAGTTGTGCTCCTCTGTGGTCACTGTGCCATATGAAGTATCGGCTACCTCTTCTTCCTTCAGTTTCTTGTAGGAAATATCTGTGTCTTCCTCTTCTCCGAGTGTATCTTGCTTGTAGCTGTCTCTTCCATACATCTTGTATACCAGTACAAAGAGTCCCGCTTCTGCCGACTGAAAAAGCGCATAAAGCAAGGGAAACATGTACATGCCCCCTATGAGCTCCGGGGGGAAGGTGAGTTTTAGGATGGCGGTGCAGAGCTGGACGTTTTGGCATCCTGTTTCCAAAGACACTGTTCTCCTGCAGTGTGGGGGCATTTTAAAGACCGTGGCTAAGCCATATCCCAAGGCGTACCCTGCTAGAGGCATCAGCACTGCAATGGCGTAGACAGATGCAGGAATGTGTGCCAACAGATCTGGGCCCAGCATGGTCCCAGTCAGGATGAACAGAATCACTAGAGTCACCAAGAGAGACCACAGGGAAATCTGGCAACAGATACAGACATTGAACACATGGGTTATTAGTTTAAAAGGGTAAGCATAGGAGGTAGACACTTGCTAAGAGAGCCTAAACTGCGAAACATGGTTGTGTTCCCCTTCCTGGGTTTGCTCCTGGCTTGGGATTTTGGTGGTGTTTGATCATATCCCAGGAAAGGAAGGGGCTGAGGTCACCCTCCATCATTGTGCTTTGGGATGACTTGCTGGGAATCAAGAGAGCCAGGGCGTGTGCTTCACTCTTCCTTTCACAATTAAGCTAATTTAGTTGCATATTTTCAGGAAGCATGGCCATGCCTGCAGGTTGGTTTCACTTGCCCTGGGTGCAGCGGAAGTGGGGAGAAAGTGGGATGCTGGGGAATGCTTCTGGTAGAGGGTCCAGGATGACTCCCAGGGTGCAGTGCCACGCTGCCCTCCTTTCCGTGCACTGTGATAGGGGGTAACCCGCCCTTTCCCTCGCTTTCCATCTCTGCCCCACCGTTTTATTTCAAGACTGTAAGTCCTGGTATTCCACCTAAGTAGTTGAATATGCCTGTGTGAAGCTACCATCGGTTTGGAGGGACCAGAAAGGTTACTGCCGTCCGACCCCCGTCCACCGGTGCCGCCTCCGGGCATCCCCCCGCAGCGCGGCCGCCCACCTCCCCCCGGAGCCTGTGCCTACCTTGACCAGGAGGTCGGCGGCGCGGGGGTGCCGGTACCGGATGAGCACCCCCAGGCCGATGGGCAGTAGGGTGCTGCCCAGCGTCAGGCTCACCGCCCCCAGGGGCAACAGCTGCACTACGGCCGTGTTGATCCAGTGGCGGCTGTAGATCCAGAGGCAGAGGGGCATCAGGAAAAGGGCCAGCAGCGTGGAGGAGGCCGTCATGATAATGCTGCTCCGGGGGAACCAAAGAGACACGGGATCAC
>NW_021938789.1:20733853-20756651 GCF_001715985.3 Manacus vitellinus | reverse complement strand
AAGGCTCACGGCCGAAACTCCCTCCCCGGCGCGACCCCGGCAGCCCGAGTCTGGAGCCGGCACAGCCACTTGCATCCTCCCGAGGGCCGGGTTGACTCTTCCAGCGGAGGAACTGAGGTATCAGGGGATTTACTTCGACATCGACATTAAAATTAACGTCAATTAGCGTCTCAGTGTCACCTGATGTGGGTGGGCAGCACCAGACCCCTCTGCTGAGGGATAGCCAAGCTTGTTCCCTCTCCAGGCAAATGGCCATCTGATGTGAAAGCTTCGGGAATGCACGAGGAAGGCTAGAAAGCCCTTTTAGGAGGTCGAGGAGACACTGCTTTATGCTGATGGGGTCCCAGAAGCTTCTAAGGAGAAGAGGTACCTTTTAAAGGGTGGTCAGAGGAAGCAGGCAAGCTCACAGGCACAAGAGTATTCAATCCAGGGTAAGAAATGTAGTCCACCAACCAAAAATCACATCCAAGGGTGATACTGTTTTCAGTCATAAAATTGTGCTTTCAGCATTTACTTTTCATTTAATAATTGTGTCACCCTGTTCCTTCAAAAATAAAGGGCTGCATAGGATACCAGACTGGACTCGCAAGGGCAGGAACTCCCAAGAGAGGAGGGCAGCCTCTGAGATGACTCTCACTCTTGGCACCACTACTGACTGTGTCTCAGGAGTGTAACTATCTGTTTTGCTTTCACCTGGAGGATTTAGAAGGATCACAGCCACCACTTCACATTACTACTCCTGGCTGGGGGTAGCTGACTCAGGCTTCTGCACTTAACGTGTGGCTTTACTCTGCATGAAGCGTTTTGGGTCACAGCTCAAAGGGGACACACTGGATTTAAGGAGAGAGCCTACAGGAGCTACCCTGACTGGGTGCTTTCCTTAAGCTCCATCAGACAGCAAGTTTCTCAAAAATTTATTTGGGTAAAATTTTGGGCTGCCCTGGGATTCAAGTAAAAATTTTTTGTGGCTTGAGAGAAAAACAGATTGTTTGCCTATAAAACCTTTAATTCTTACTTGGGGTACAGGTAACACAAGAAGTGCAAGTGATAAAATCCTGGGTACACTACTTTGCCAGAATGAGACCAAGTTCAATACTGTTCTGCCTGTGTTTCCTTGTCATTAGTCTAAGGAGAGCTCAGGGAAGATGAGTCATCAGAGCTGAACGACCAAATAGGATCCAGATTGCTTCAGTTCATTCATATTTGTGGGCTCTGTGTACTGCTAGAAGAGGGGAGCACAGGATCTTGTTGGCTTTTTGAACCAACAGCATTCTCTGAACTCAATTTTCAGGTTTGCATATGCAGAAAAGTGCTTGCAGTATATTTATCGTGCTTCATAAAGTCTTACCACTGTTATATCTTTTTCCATCCTTCATGTAGCCAATATTTGGCTTCACAGCATGCAGATCATTTGCTTATCGTACCCTCCCTGGTTTGTCAGTAAAGCCTGTTCGGTTCCCTGCGGTGCAGCCCAGCTGGGATCACCATGGGTAAGCCTGCCTGGATCCACTGTGCAGAGCACAAGGCAGCTGCCTATCAAGCAGGTGTGAAGGGCACAGGCCAGGCCTTCTACTTTATCTCCAAGTGTCACTCCCCAGACTTCCTACTGGAGCAGGGCTGGTCATGGGAAGATATTTTTGTGTCATAATGTGTGACATCTATCATACAGGCAGTTACAGGAGGAGTCCAGTATTCCTGGATACAATGAAGCAGATATGTGCTCTTTCAGAGCATACCCGGTCAGCATAAACTTCAGTTTTAAGGGACACTGAGCTGTAGCATTTCTAGTGGGAAAATACCATGAATGCATAGCAAGAAATCAAGACCTCTTCAGATTTTTCTTATAATTTATCAGCTAAAATTAAAGTTCAGCTCTTGTTTTAAATGAGAACAGTAGTGCTGTCTTCAGGGAAAGCCAAGTCTGAACCCAGCCGATGTGCTTTGCTACTTGTCTGTCCAGAGAGTACCACGACCTTCAGTGGCACCCAGCATATTTTCACGTCCAGCATGTAGAATGAAAAAACATTGTACCTGCTGCTGGGCACAGTTCTTGTCTCTTTAACTTGCTGCAGGCTTTCCCAACATGTCATCATTAAAGCACAGTCTGGAGTCTGGAGTGATGCTAAGTAGCTTTGCAGCATCTGGCTGTGAGGCAGCCAGCTCACACATATTGAACACCTCGATGTATGTGAACCCGTGGCTAATTCCTTCTCTGTTTTCTTTTGTGGAGGGCAGGAGAAAGGCTACTGCCTATGCTGCTGTTATTGGAAGGCACAAATTAAATATTTGAATACAAAAAGACTTGGCAAATAAACTCGATCATTTATCATTTTCAAATTATTCCTTGTTAGTCCTTCTGTTGAAAAATAGATGAGAGGATAAGAGTTAGCAAGAGCAAGAAGACGGAGGGAAAGGACTCACTGAGATACAAGCTTGTTGTAGTTTGTAACTGTTATAAATAATAGTGCCTTGCATTATTCTTGGAAGGGGTTGATTTCCATAGAAGAGCATGTGTGCTATAAACTGGTCTAGAGAGGCAAAGTCCATCAAACACTAGGAATTTTGTGTGCTGTCTTACAACAGGATTTTTGTGCCTTCCTGTTTTTCAACTGGAATTAAAGGATAAACTTGTAAGGAATTTTGATAGTGCTTTAAGAAATTAGCAAAGCAACCTTGCTGTACGTTCAGCTAGGGACTACTCCAGCACATTGTGTGGAGATGCTCTTGGAATCACTTGCTTCTCCTGACAGAGATTAAAAGCATCTGGCATAGCCCAGGACTATTGCAAAATTGCAATCACTGTGTCTATGCAACAAGGTCCCCTTGGTGTCCTCCAAGGGAACTCGCTGAGAGTGTTGTTCACTGAGCTGAATTTGAGGCAGCAGGAGGAGATTCAGTGTGTGCAGTTGTCATGACTGTCACTCCACATGCTCAAGAGCCTCAGGCAAGGATTGATTTGCAAATCTCAAGCGAGTTATAGGTAAATCAGAGTCTTGGACTGGCCTAAATCCTGAACATGTTGCACTTCAGGTGTGTGCATGCTGTAGTTATAAGCACTACCTGAAAGCAGACAATGACATGGGGTGGGAAAGCAAAGCGTGGTTACCCCCTCTTTTTCCACTCTTCTCATTTCAGTGCAGTATCCACTTCAGCTCCCTACTCCTCCCACCTTGGCTCATTGTGTGCTGTGCCTGGGTCTGCGGGGAGCAGCGGGACTGAGCTGCTGCAGGCTGGTGTCACCCACCCATAAGTTGTGCTCTGCCTCTCTGCACATCCGTGCCAGCTGATTTGTGGAGCTGTGCCGAGTATTTGCAGAGGAAGAGAGGCCTCTGAAGGATAGTCCTGGAGGATGGAAAGCTTTTGGTCAGCACATTTGAGTGGTGGTGCTACTAAAGAGGCTGGGACAAAATACTGCCATGAAAATGATGTGCAGGTGAGACCTAGCAGGAGTAGGTTCTGATTTTCAGGGGATGTGCAATCCCTTCATTTCTACTTTACTTGCTATGCACCTAGGTTATGGATAGAAATAAAATTAAATTAAAGACTTAGTAGGAGAGTAATAATTTTCCATGAGAAAAAGAAAAGTCTTTGCTCTTGTCTGGAATTAAAATACTCCTTAAGGTGTATAGTGTGATCTCCTACACACAGTTTCAGGTAATCTTGTGGTAAAACTCCATGAAATGTATATGCTTGATCTTATTTATGATGTAGATTCAGAGTGGTTATTTTTATAGCTTAGGAGAGTTGGGAATTGGAGCCTAATTGTGCAGAGATACTGGTGCTTTTGCTTGTTCTTCCATGGTTATCTTTCTGCTAGGAACAACACGTCAGCTGGTCTTTTGCTGAAGTAGGTCCCTCTCTGACACCTGTCTCCCGCTCCCTCTCTCAATAGCAGCAGCACAGAGGGGACTTTGCACCTTTTGGCACCTCCACCAGTAGCCCACCTCCACTGAGCCAGCAACTGTAAGATCTTAGCAGACAAAATGAGGTTTTCATTTTTTAAAATTTTATATTGTTTGGGAACTGGGTCACTAAACAGGCAAGAAAATACATTTTTGAAATAAGATGAAGCATTGAGATTTGTCCAATTAAGTCTTTCCTAAAAAACCTCCCCAGCCAAACATAGACAGAAGCTGCTTTGGTGAGGATGTACCGATCGACCGACGTTGCTCCTGCCCCGAACCACTTGTGTTTCACTCAAAGGCAGAGTGCAGTTGGACAATATAGGTGGAGAACACACAAGAGCCACAGGTTCCCTGTTAGTTTATTGATCCCACAGATGTCTGTAGTGCAGAAGGAGTAGGACAGACCTGCCTTCCCTCCTTCCCAGGCTTCTCTGCTATCCTTCAGTGTGACACTTGGCCCCATCGCAGCCCTGTCATGCCTCATCCTAAGCTTGCTTATCTTAAACTCCCCTCTGTCCCATCCTTAGCAGGGTGTCGCTGCTCAGTCCTGCTTGTTAAACCTCCAAGATAATCACCATCTTTTATCCCGTGGCGAGCATCCTTGACTAGACCCTGGGTTTGAATTTCAGAGTGTAAAAAATGAGATAAATGTTTCCTCTCCTCCTCAGCGGGAGTCATTGCTGTGTCCATTTTCTCCTCTTACAGGTGGGATCCCACCAAACCATCCTTGTCTTCTCCTTGGCTCAGGTGGTAAAGGCATCCAGGCACCCTCCTCCTCCCTCTGCTGCTGCGCTGCGTCTACCTCCCCTCCTCCTTGCTGCCTTTGTGATTTCTACATTCTCGGGAGTGCTGTCCCCTTCTCTCATGGATTCCTCTTCCAAATGATGCCTGTTTCAGTCCAGCCCAGCTCCTTATTTATGCCTCCCTTGGGAGCAGTGCTCTCTGCAACTCACAGCCTCTGAGATTTTATTAAATTGAAGCGGTGTGGAAGGGAAACAGCACAAGCCTGAGCTGTGCTGTCTCCTTTGTGTCCCTGCTATCTGTTCAGTCTCTGAGCAGTTTGGAACAGATCCTTTCACTAAAACTGTGAGTTAGCAGGCAAGGGCAGAAATTATTATAATAAAATCCTCCTGTTACACTTGGTGTTCCCTCATGTTTATTTTTAAGATGTCTGAAGACCATTAATCAACCAGTAAGGGCATGATGCCTTGGGTTGCAATGTTCCAATAATTCATAATTAGAACTAAGTGTTTGAGGCTGCATGATCTGCCTTTTAGAAGCAAGATGAAAAGGTCTTTTGCCAACCATCCCATTAGAAAAAGGCTTCTGGTCCATGAAAAGAGATTAAATCAGGGGATCGTTGAAGAATAATTTTGTAAATTGACTGCTAACACTCAGTTGTTGAGGCAGTTCTACCCCTACAACTGTAAAACAGCTACTAGCAGCAAGTTTTTCTTTAAGCAAATAAATGCCTTTTTGTGAAATACCTTTACCCAAATTCAAATAAGAAAGGATTCTGCCTCAGACATTGTTCCATTTTGTTGTCATTTGATCTTTTTGTGGAGTTGGAGTATTATCAGCATTAAGATGAAAAGTCATAATAAAATAAATGACCTGATGACTAATGCATGCCTGGGTCCAGAAGAGCCAAAATTAGCATTCTGCACAGCCAGGCAGGGAGAGGAGGTGAGATGAGCATGACTCTGAAAGCAGTGGATTTAGTTTTAAAAGTCAAATGGTATTTTGCACTGCAGGCATAGTTATTGCTTTGCACAGGTTCTTGCAGGCAGATGGTCTTAGGACTTTAGAGACAGTGTGTCTTGGATGTCACAGCCCTGATTTACCCCCCTGTGAGCTTCATGAACAGCCTGTTCAGCATCTTCAGGTGTGAGGGACCCTGATAGCTGTGAGGGGACGGCGGTGTCACCAAGGTCAGAGGGCACACTGACGATGGGATGTACACAACCTGGTGAATGGTGGGGCTTTAGTGGTGTAATGGTGTAGTGGTGTAATGGTGTAGTTCCAGGTCCAGGTCCATCTGGGTTTACTTGACATCCATTGCCCACTGAGGATCCCAGCCCCCTCCTAATTTCCTGTGCTGGAACCTGGTATGAGTGACATAAATCAAGGGAGGTAATATGGAGGTAGATCACATCTCCATGTGGCTTTGTGCCTGCGAAATCTATATTTTGGGTTTTGCAAAAAAATGCCAGATCAGAGTAAGGGATACCAAGACATTGTCCCATAGAATAATTTAGGTGTCAAAAAATGCAGAAGTAAATTTAATAATTTACAGCAGCAGTTGCTTCATAAGTATTCATTTAATTGAAGAAAGACATCCAAAAGAAAAATTACATCCCCCACCTGCCAAAGCTTTCTCCATATTAAAAGGGATGTTAATGGTGAGCCTCATGGGAATGGTAAGAATTAATAGCATCAATATTCTGTATCTCAGGTTACAGGAAAAAGCATTTTGGCACTCAGGTGCCATTTGTATCGTGACATGGAAGGTGCCTGGATGTGGACTAAGGCTGTTTTGTTTTAGTAACTGCATAAACATAGAGTAAAAATGCTTCTTGTCCTGCTGCCAAATTTTTACCAAATAATAAAAAAGAGTATCTGTAATGCTGATCAGCAAATAAGAAACCCTTCAAAATAGGTGCACCATTACCTATATTAAATCTCAAGCTGTCTAGAAGAAATCTCAGGCAAATGGGAAGAAATAAATCTCAAACATAATAGGAATCTCTTAGTACTTCTTTTAGCTAATGTTGTATATTAATCCTGTGAAAATAGCCTTGACACAGTGTTATGTGCACTTTTAAAACTGTGATGAAGTAGAATATTTTTTAATAACATATGATATCAGTAGAACCTGTATGTCACTGCAACTGAGGCAGATGTACCCTGGGTTTTGTATACCTGTTGATTTGCCAGGGAGATGAATATGTGAATGTGTTCATCAACAAGATCTTTTATTTCCTTTTTATAGTGCCTAGGCAGAAAGGCTGGGTATGAAGCCAGGGGAATATTTGTTGCCTGGAGTGTCCACTCTACCACTAGTTGAGAGTAGTCTCTTTATAATAGTATCACAAGTCCCCGAAATACAATGGGTTTAAGCTGCTGTAAGAGAGGTTCAGATTAGATACTGATGGGGAGCAATGGTGCTGAAGGCTGGATGGTCTGGGCAGGCAGCGGCGATCTCTCAGGAAAGGTCAGGCAGACATCTCTGTGGCAGGGTGAGCTGCAGCTGCCGACTTTGCCTTGGGGTGGCATGGCAAGACCGAGTGACCTCACAAAGCTCCTCCTGGCCCCTGATTACCTGGTTCCCTGATACCCTGTGCAAATGCTCTTTGTCCTCTGCTGTGACACCTGCCGGTATCGATAAAACTTTGTGTCTCTCCCTGGCATAACTGTGCTCACGGTGGTAGCTGCTCCCAGCACGGTGGGCATCACAGGGATCTGGCCAAGCTGGAAACGTCAGGTGCGGTTCACATCCCAGAAATGAAGTCTGTGTCCTGAACTGCTTGCAAATTTTATTAAGCTGGCAGCATCTTGCATCCTGCCTGCCAGAGAACGGGCCTTGGACAGAGCTGTTTTGGATTGGATAGTCAGAGGAAGGAATAAAAATCCGTCAGCCCTTTATTTAAGTGTGAAAGAATTGAAGAAAAACAAAAGATTGGAATAAACACACGCAGAAGGGCTGCCTTAAGGGCGCCTTTCCTCTTCTCAGTCTATTATAATATCAGAAAACAAAATATTAGTAAATTGATTTTAATATATTAAAATCTACCAAATTATCAAAATAATACAAACAATTAAATATATCACATTTATTACATATATACTGTTTAAAGGATATAATTTCTAAATAAAATATTTGAAACGTATTTTACCCATATATACTTGGGCAGCCTAAGTGATGAGTAAGTATCAGTAGGAAAGTCTTGCTGCTGAAGTCAATGCCACCTGGGACCAAAGAAGTAGCTGCCCAGAGGGGTCTGTAAGGTATTAGTGCTCAGCATTTCCACCCAGGTGTGAGTGGTACTGTGCAGTAACCCCAGGCCCCGAAGGAAAGTCCACCCAAACAAACCCTGCCCTAACCCCTCCAGGCAAGGGAGTCCTGTGTGGGACAGGCACTGAGGGTGGTCAGGGAGATAACAGTCACCACTTCCCATGAAAATATGGAAACTCATTCTCACAAAGCAAGTTGCTTCAAACTGACACCAAGAAGTCCAAACAAAACCAGGTCCCAAAATGCAAGATGCTAAGCAAAACCAGCTAGGGAAGGATCCTCCCTCTTCCCTAAGGAGTTTATTATCAAGTGCAAAGATACAGGGTCATTACATTATTGTTTTCATGTAGAGCTGGAGAAGCTATGCATGGGAGTAATTAATTTGCTTAAGATCATGCTGAAAATAGTGGCAAAGCTGCATACTGGCAACAAGTGTGCTAAGCTCTGGCAGGTACCCTACTCCTGAGGAGGCAGCATGTACAGTGTGATCCCTCATCACAAAAAAATTTCTGTTTCTCTGCCACTGCTAAACATCCACAGAATCAATTTTCACTTGTAGCTTCTTGAAGTGTTTGAGTGGTATTGCTGAGACTGTCAGTAGGATGTGCCATAAGCAATGGGCAATCACCTTCAGTCTCTACAGACACACATGAATTCTGCTCCCAGGGAGACTGCTGGAGGAGCCCAGCAAGTCATCCTTCCTGCAGAAATAGTAATAACCAAGCACAGGGATTTCATTGCAAGAACTTCTTTAAACTCCCTGATTCAGTGGCACAGGAAAGATGTCAGTTGGTGAGGCTGCACCAGTGGTGACTGGGAGAGGGTTCTGGGGTGAGGTTGGGCTGTGCAGAGGGTTCCCAAGTCCAGGAACACTCAAGCAGCAGCCTCATGAGGATGTGGAAGCCCTCAGCAGCCAACCAGGTGAGGAGGAGGCAGTGCCATGAGGGAGAGCTTTAGGTTAGATACTAGAAGGGGGTTCTTCACCCAGCGAGTGTTTGGGCACTGGAACAGGCTCCCCAGGGAAGTGGTCACAGCACCAAGCCTGACAGAGTTCAAGAAGCATCTGGACGATACTCTTGGGCACGTGGTGTGACTCTTGGGGATGGTCCTCTGCAGGGCCAGGAGTTGGACTAGATGATCCTTCTGGATCCCTTCCAACTTGGCATATTCTGTGATTCTGCAATTCTATGTCCAAGCACTTTTGTCCCTTCAAGTGGAGAGGCTGCCTTGCAGCTCCCTGTCCCTGCAGCATGCCAGCACGCACCATTAGCATCCCAGGCCTTTTTACATTCAAGACATTTTTGGCAGTGATCTTAGCCTTTACTAAATAAGGAAAGACATTATCGAAGAACTAAGGAGATTTTAGAAAGACCTTAAGTAACCAAAAATTTAATTTTGAGGGCATAAGGAACAGTAAAAGCAATTGGCCAACCAGCATATTGAGCACTAATATAGCAATGCAAATTCCACTGTTGCTTGTGCGAAAATTCAGGTCGCAGCTGAGCTCTTCCCAGGAGATTTCTTGAATCATATGCCCAAATCTGGAAGCCCTGAGAAGCCAGGCTCTGTAAAAAAAGGAGAGTGGTCTATCCTCCCTGTTGCAGAGTAGAAACAGCATGGGTTTGCAGTCACTGCTGCTGCCCCAGAGCTGAAACAATCCTGGTGCAACACAGGCTCCCAACCTCTCCTGTAATGTCACAGCTGTGCCAATGGAATTGGTGGGTCATTGCTACATTTGGGTTGATTGGAGGAGCTGCTCTGGGGGTAGGCTATACTTGAGTGCTGTGCTAACTGCCATGGGGAGAAAAGAGGGGTGTATGTCTTGTGTAATCCATGCCATCTGTGAGTAGGTTAATACAAGCCTTTTTACATCCCAGTCTTGAGATGATGCTGTGTGGTGCTACCACATTCAGCTGGAAAAACCCAGACCAGTAGGAAAATATTTCTGAAATCTTAAGCAATTTCAGGAGGTTTAAATCCACTTGACACTGAGTAAAAAGTCTAACAAGGATATTTCAGACACCACAAGAGGTGGTTTATATGTCCAGCTGTGCATGGCTCCATCTTCCCTCAGACTAGGGCTTTCCTGGCATAAATGAAGCTGTTAATTACACTCAGGACTTTGTGGACAATTCAGTGCAACCTCAGGGACAATGAGGTGAATTGAAGCTGAACTAGACCGAACTTTAGATGGAAAAGCACAGAGAAAGCGAGACCTCCCTCTAGTGTCTGGAGAATCCTGGGCAGGAAGCAAGGAGCAAAAAGAAAACCCAACAGTATTTATAAGAGTAAGAAAGGCACAAAAGACAGTAAAATAGAAGGGCTAAGGAAAGTGGCTTAAATGGGCTATAAATGTAACTTACCAGTTGTTTCAAATTTTGAAACAAGGTTCCTGGTAGGCAGATTTCAGTGATTTGCTTTGGTAATGGATGTTACTTCACAGAATCACTGAATATGCCAAGTTGGAAGGGACCCACAAGGATCATTGAGTCCAACTC
Source organism: Manacus vitellinus (assembly GCF_001715985.3). Classification (NCBI taxonomy): domain Eukaryota; kingdom Metazoa; phylum Chordata; class Aves; order Passeriformes; family Pipridae; genus Manacus; species Manacus vitellinus. Next base: position 20,746,233 of record NW_021938789.1, on the reverse strand, counting down.
CTGACCCTGCACAGGACCATCCCCAAGAGTTACACCCCGTGTCTGAAAGTATCACCCAAAGGCTTCTTGAACTCTCTCGGGCTTAACTACCTTCATAATGAAGAGGATGCAGCAAGTGGGAGCATGCAGATAGAATCTGCTAATGCAAACAGGTGAGACACTTCAGGGTGGAGGGCAGCACAGAAAAATGGCCTGGGCAAGGAGAGGGGGAGATGGACTGAGTCAAGGCCGTAGGGTATGTGGTTTGAGCCCCTACCAAGCATCCCCTATTTTTTGTACTTCAGTTCTGCTGTTGAGGCACTTGGGTCAGGGAAAGGAGCCCTAAGCTGATGTGGTACCTCTGTGAAGGGGTTGAAGGGAAAATAAGGTCCAAAATCAGCAGAGCCTCCTAAGCAGTAGCAAGTCTTGAGCAGTAGGCTGCAAGGTGGTTTTGGAAATGGAATTTTCTATTTCTTCTACACTCAGTGGACCATTGGACAGGAAAGCTGACACTGATGGCTGTATTGCACTCCCCTGGGCAAATTTTCATGTAGGGATAAATTGTAAAGATGAGAAGTACACCACATATCAAATAAATCCCTGTGTTCTGCTCTGGAGACAGTAGCCTGAATTTGCCAGCCCTTATCAGAGCTTTGTGTTGCCAAAAGCTGCTTTACTGCTGAAGAAGGCTGAGCTGGTGCTTTACCAGATCTATGATTTTAAGCAAGTCCCTTTAATATTCCTCCAGTATGTTTGTGCACCTGGGCAGTACCATTCAGGTTGAGCCTCAGTGAATGGCAGCATAAATAGTCACTAAATCTTTGTTGATATTCTTCTGAAGGGAAAAGAAAAATCCCTCAACTCTGACATTTACAATAGACGTTACCTGCTCTCTGACATTTGGGCTCATAAACCGAGATCGACCAAATTTCTGTTCTTAACTTACCCCACTGTGTCAGACGAGATATGAACTGACTGGCCAGCCCTTTCTCTAAATAGCAGTGCACCTGCCCCTCGCTCCCAGCACGTGAGTTAAGGAGGACTGGTATTATTTCAGTGATGATGAACTGAGCCTCAAGAAAATAAATGAGGCATCCTTGGAAGAGCAGGGAACTGAGGGTCTTCTATAGCCCAGTCTTGCACCATAATGAATTTTTTTTGATCCCACAGACACAGGAGGTCTGTGTGCACTGCATCAGCAGTGCTGGCTCTGCACCAGCCGTGCATGGTGTGAGCAGTGGCTGCTGTGGCTACACAGCTGCACCCTCAGCAGGATTTCAGGGAGGGGCCATGACCGTGCTGCCTGTGCTGCATGTGCAGGCAGGGGCATTGCGCATCTCAGATGCCACAGGTTCCTGCCAGCAAGACTGGGCATGGATGGAGGGTCATGCTCTGGACTGCTTTCTTGAGGCTGTGTGATGGTGGTGGTGCCACATTGCTGTCACTGACATCCAGGCATGGCTTTAAAAGGAAGAGAATCAGGACAAGGTTTTCATAACTCCTATAAGGCCAATCACTCGAAGCAGCATTAACAGAGGTTTTATGTGTCTCCATTAGCCCGGTGGGGAATGGATGAACAGAAACAATATAACCTTGCTCTGGGCTCAGTAGCTGGGTGAGTAAGTGTAGGGGTAAATGGATGATTGTAGAGCTGAAAAATTTGAGGCTAAGACAGGAGCTGAAGCAGAAGCATGAATGTAGAAGGTTTGCCTGATCTCCCCCCACTCCCCTTTTCTTTGAGAGGGAACTCAAAATAGCTGCTTGTGCTTCAATGAAATTTTTATTTCTAAAGGAGCAGAGTGACAAAGCTGTATTCATGGTGGCACAAGATACTCCTGTCCTGCTGACCTTCATTAAGACAAACAGCTCTGAACAAGAAAGCTTACGTAGGGCTCCTTTAGCTCGGTGTGTCCCAGGTTCAGTCAGCCAGAAGTATAGCCTTACCCTCAGCCCTGAGCAGGATGCAAACCAAACTCCTTGTAATCCAGAACTTGGTCCAGCATCACTTTCTCCTGTCAGCATTTTGGCACCCACGTGCAGCACAGAGAGAGCAGCATTAGCTGTGAAATTCACACAGTATTAACCCTGCTGAGTGAAAAGGAGGTAAGGATCAGCCAGATAACTAAGCTTTTGTGATGGGTTGTTCAGATTTGTTTTCTGATAATGTCTGAAGAGAAACAAATAACTTAGGAAGAGCACCGTGAAACAAACAGAGAAGACTGCTAGGAGTTACAGGGGGGTGGTGTTATTAGAGCAAGGGCACCCAGTGCAGCCCAGCAGCTGATCTCTGTCCATGGCCAAGTTGGGATGCCTGGGAAGAGTAAAAGGCTGGGGAAAGACCAGCATGCCTGTCCCCCTACCCTGACCACCCTTCCATCACATTCTAACCCAGATATTTCTTGATCACCTTTGTGGCTTTAAGCAGTTAAGGCCACAGAGAATCCCAAGTCAAGCCGCTGATGACCCGCTCCCATATTTAATAAGCACCTTTTTCTCTTGGGCATGCCAGAGGCTGGGAACAACACAGAACACAAGTGTCCTTATTCACCTTCCTGTTACTATGTAGATTTCCATGAAAAAATCCCCAGCCCTGTTGCTGGAGGAGCGTGGAGGCAGCTGGTGTCAAGCTTCTGGAGATCATGTGCTGGGTGGGAGGGAGTAGTTTGTCTGACGTTGGATCAAGCTGTTGGTACTAGCAAGGCTTTTTAATCAGCCTGTCATAGCAGGGCTGTGAAAAGTTGCAGTTTTGGCTACAGTCTCAAGAAAATCATGGCAAAGAGAATGAAAAAGAACAGAATGAAAAGAATATATGGTCTGTCTTGTGCTCATTGTGCATGATCATCAGCAGTTGAGTACTGCTTGGGGCTGGACTACACAGTCACCTTCTCAGTAATGCATATACCACTCACCCCCAATAGGTGTATTTCTTTTGAATCTCCCTTGCTGTAGCTGCCAGTGGAAATAAGCTCTCAAGGATAATTTAAAAGCAGCAAGGAGGGCTGAACATGCTGGGGGAGAAGGCATCACATGCCACTCTCTTTTAAGCTTTATTTTTGTAAGTTATTAAAACTATTTTCAAAAGAAAATGGATTTACATTATTACTTACACCTATGCTGATGATAGGAGCTCAGATTATAATGGAAGTATCTTCTTTTGTTTAGTCTTAGTCTGGTGAAAGATATAATCCACTTTTGTCTCATGTGAGAGCGCCACACTGCAATAGAGGATCTGCTTTTCTGCTTTCCAGCTTTCAGATCTGATAATTTTTTTTTTTTTAATTCACTGTTTGTAACAGGCAGGTGAAGCACCAAGTTCAAAAGTAACTTTGCTGGCAAGGAATCATTTTAGTTACCTGTTCCTTTAAATCCTACTGAAGAGGTACAAATTGGCTTAATCACTACAGTTACATTCTGTATTCTTCTAAGTGCTTAACTGGTCCCAACAGAGTTTATGATTTAGTGCAAAGAGGACAGTGACAACACAGAACAACTATGTGTGGTATCACAGCTGAAAATACTGTTGTAAAAAATCTGGAAAGCAAATCTGGTGGAATTTGCTCCTTCCAGTTCTTTAATTCTTTGAGCCAAGAGCATCTTCTTTCCCGGGAAGTTGTGTGTAAAATATGGATGCCCCTGAGAGCACCTGAATCCCAGCCTCATCTTCCTGAAGCGGGATGAGTACAGACAGCTGCCTGTAGGTGTCAGACTCAGACTGCACAGCAGCATAAATGCAAGTTGGGAGCAGGTTGGGGGTTCGGTTTTTTGTTTTTGTTTTTGTGGTTTTGGTTGTTGTTGTTTTAAATCAAAGCAACCTTGCATCTCACCTGTTATATTTAAAAAGTAAAAATTTGTGATAGTTTCAGTCTAGGCCTTCCTGGAGACCAGCTTGTAACCAGGAAGGAACTAAGGAAGTGACCCCGGAAGTATTCCATGCTATTCCTTTACGTAAACTGAGGTATAAATAAAGCCAGTCAGAGACACTTCTCTTTCTCTTCTTCCAGCAAGGTTTGAGAATGGTGGGTCCCTGTCTCGGTGTTGCTTATCTGGAGCCGAGGCCTGCAGTGACTGCTGTTGTCTGCCACGCGTGAGGGGAGAGTGCTGGGCTGCGTCCAGCTGTCCTGCTTTTCTCAAGGGAAGTGGTGAGATTCTGTTAGTTCTTTATTTTGTTGGTTACCGGGTTTTTCAATTGTGCATACCTGTTTTGGTTTTGTCCATTTTTGTCCCTTTTTGTCCTTTTTTCCCTTTTCTCTTCCCCTCTTTCCCTTTTGGGAGCGATTTGGGGTTCCTGTGTTCATATGTACATAGCACCTTAATTGTATATCTGTAATATATGTAAAAATATATATATATATATATATTATATAGCTTTCGCTATTTTGTTTTTTTCTTTTCTCTCTTCTGGGAGCTTTTCTTCTGTAGTCTGTGGGGTTTGACAGGAAGCCAATTACAACTGGCTACAGAATATTGGTGTCAGAAGTGGGATGGTGAACCCACTTGCAAACTCGAGGCCAGAGTGAGAGAACTAAAACAGAAGGAAGACGATAAGAAAGTTGTCTCCGTGGTTGATGCAGATGTCCTGAAAAAAAGACTGCAACCTCCAAGACTCAGGAAGACAAAGGTCCGCTTCGATGATAACAAAAAGGCCTCTAAGAAGCCAAAGTCCAACGACGAATGCTCTGACCAAGACCAATAGAGGGGCCCTGCCTTCTGCCAGGAGAAGGAGAGGGACACAGAAGATAATTGGGTTTACTGGGCTGTGTGGGTTCAATGGCCTGGCACATTGGATCCTCAGAGATACCGGGCTTTGATAGATACTGGAGCCCAGTGCACTTTAATGCCATCGGAGCATAAGAGTACAGAGACTGTTACTATTCCTGGAGTGACAGGAGGGTCTCAAGAGTTGTCAGTAGTAGAGGCGGACATGAGCTTGACAGGAGACCAATGGGAAAAGCATCCCATTGTGACAGGGCCAGAAGCCCCTTGCATTCTCGGTATGGACTACCTAAGAAGAGGATACTTCAAGGACCCGAAGGGGTACCAATGGGCTTTTGGTATAGCCATGGCGATTGAAGAGAAGTCCAAGCAATTGTCTGCCCTTCCTGGCCTCTCAGAAGACCCTTCCACAGTGGGACTACTGTGAGTGAAAGATCAAGAAGTGCCAATAGCCACGACAACCGTACACAGACAACAGTATTGGATGAACCGAGATGCTGTGATCCCTATCCATAAGATGATCTGGATGTTGGAGAGCCAAGAGGCCGTCAGCAGAACCCATTCACCCTTCAACAGCCCCATCTGGCCTGTGTGTAAATCTGATGGAGAATAGAGACTGACTGTGGACTATCGTGGCTTAAATGAAGTCATGCCACCGTTGAGTGCCGCCGTGCCAGATATGTTGGAGCTCCAGTACAAGTTGGAGTCCAAGACAGCAAAGTGGTACACCACTGTCAACATTGCCAGTGCGTTTTTCTCCATTCTCCAAGTGGCAGAGTGCAGGCCGCAGTTTGCTTTCACCTGGAGGGGCGTTCAATACACCTGGAATCGACTGCCCCAGGGGTGGAAGCACAGTCCAACCATTTGCCATGGACTGATTCAGGCCACACTAGAGAAGGGTAAGGCTCCAGAACACATCCAGTACATTGATGTCATCATTGTGTGGGGGGACACAGCAGAAGAAGTCTTTGACAAAGGACAGAAGACCATCCAGATTCTCCTCGAGGCCGGTTTTGCCATCAAGAAGAGTAAAGTCAAGGGACCTGCCCGAGAGATCCAGTTCCTAGGGGTGAAATGGCAAGACGGACGATGCCAGATACCAACAGACGTAATCAACAAGATTGTAGCAATGGCTCCACCGACAAACAAGAAAGAGACCCAAGCTTTTCTGGGAGCCATAGGCTTCTGGAGGCTGCACATCCCAGAGTACAGCCAGATTGTGAGCCCTCTTTACTTTGTGACCCTTAAAAATAACAATTTTCAATGGGGTCCTCAACAACAGCAAGCTTTCAGGCAGATCAAGCAAGAAATTGCACATGCCATAGCTCTTGGACCAGTCAGGACAGAACCAGATGTAAAGAATGTACTCTACTCTGCAGCTGGAGATAAAGGTCCCTCCTGGAGCCTCTGGCAAAAGGTGCCTGGCGAGACACGAGGGCGACCACTTGGTTTCTGGAGCCAAAGCTACAGAGGTTCTGAGATCAATTACACCCCTATGGAGAAGGAAATCTTAGCAGCATATGAAGGCATACGAGCAGCTTCAGAGGTAACTGGTACCGAAGCACAGCTCTTCCTGGCACCCCGATTACCAGTGTTGAGCTGGATGGTCAAAGGGAAGGGTGTCTTTCATATGACGACCCAAACATGCAATTCTTTGCTTTGTACTGGGGCTTGGCTAGTGCTTATCGAGCTGCCGTAGATCACTCTCAGAAGGTTAAGGTCGAAACAGAAACCCAAACCATGCCACCTGAAACCAGTGATGTCCCTATTGGGTCCACAGAAATCAGAGTCCAAACACAACTTGAAGTCAGTGCCATCTCTACTGAGTCCACTGAAACTGGGACCCACACCCCACCTGAAGCCAGCACGGCTTCTGTTAAGTCCACGGAAATTGGAACCCAAACTACTACATCTAGAGTCAAAGTTACGATTGAGAGGGGGACCCAAACTATAAATTCTGAAATCACTATTGCCCCTATAGTGAAGAAGAAGGCATGGATAAGGGAGGTTATAGAACCTACAGGCCCACCTCCGCGATCAGTAAGAACAGAAGAAGAGGCGGCTGCAAGAGAAGAAGAAGAAGAGTTAGAGGGAGCAACAGGACCTGCCCTGTCCACGTCTCTAAGGGAAGAAGGGGCTGCTGCAAAAGAAGAAGGAGCAGCTGCAAGAGAAGGGGCGCACTCAAAAGAACTAGGAGCATGTCCAAAGGAAAAAGGAGTGGCAGGACAGAAGGCCAGTGATATGCCAAAGTCGAAATCGGACTACACATTAAAGGATTTGGAAGAAAGGGAGAGCTTGCTAGGGCCTCTCCCTCGGTATGAGGGAGAATTATTCCTACCTCCAACTAGTAAGTCTGAGGGACGACGTAGTTACCCATCCTCGTGGCACACTTGGTCTCCACCTCCACGTGAGAGACGCAGAGAGAGAGAGGAAGTGGTCCCCCATGGAAGAAGCAGAGGGGAAGTCATTTGAGAAAGTGAAATTATGCGATCAATGACCCCAGCAGAGCTCTGAGACCTATGAAGAGATTACAGTCGCAAACCTGGTGAACGAATTCTCACCTGGCTGTTACGATGCTGGGATAATGGGGCTAGAAGCCACAAGTTAGAAGGTTTTGAAGCGCAGCAGCTAGGATCTATGGCTCGAGATTGAGTCATTGAACAGGAAATTGGAAGAGAGACATTCACGCAGTCTTTGGCTCTGGATCCTCAATGCTGTGAGGGAGAGGTACCCATTTAGAGAGGAGCTGGTGAGTTCTCCAAGAAGGTGGACTACGGCAGAAGAAGGCATCCAGTACTTACGGGAATTGGCTACGCTGGAAATCATTTACTGTGACCTAGACTACCACCAGTGGTTAGATCCAGAGAGCATTCTGTGCACGCAGCCAATGCAGAAGAAAGTTAATTAAAGGTGCCCCTGCATCATATGTTAATTGCTTAATAACAATATACGATCCAAGAACGACCGAACTGACTGGAAACGATGTGCGCTCGGATATGAAGCATAGCAGAAAATCTGGAAGACTCCTCTGACTTCCGACACACTCACCCTAGGGAGAGAATGGAGAGGCCTTACAAATATGAGGACGACTACAGAGATAGAGATTACAGAGATGACAGAGACAGACCAGTAGAACGGTCTTGACCACGATTTCGACCTCGATCTTGGTCCTGGTCTCGTTCAAGATCTCCTCCCCTCATACGCAGAAGGAGAGAAAATCCCAGATATAGATCACATGGTCAACTGTGGTCCTACCCACGCCTCCAAGAGAGACCAGATATTGAGTTATTTTAATAAGTAAAAATTAAATCTCAAGTTTGCTCCTGTTCTTACCAACCAAAAGAGGGAGAACTACAGACATACCACTGTCATGTTTGTTTCCCACACCAGTTTTTCTTTCTCAGAAGTATTTGCATTAAAAGGTAAGTTTTAAATGATAAAACTGTGCGCTCTGCAGTCACCTCATGACCAGCAGCATAAGCATTTTCAGCCTTCTGCCTCCTTATGTGTTCATTCTAGAGGGGAATACACTATCAAATATAACGGGACCTCGCAAGCCCAAATGAGCTGACACACCTTCCTCCAGAATAAGAGAACTGAGGAAATACTGTTTCTAATCTTGAGCCTTCCATATGGTGATGATGCTAATTATAAACAACTGTTTAATATAGAAGAGTTTGTTACAGAAACCTAGTAAAAGAGAAGGGCGACAGACTATTAATAACCAGAGATTTTGAGAGTGCTCTATTTTCCAGAAGCAGCGCGAGGCAAATGGTACTTGACTGCACAGCTAAGAAGCAACAAAAGAGGGGCAGTGAATACCTTTTAGGAGTAGTAGGTGTGGAGCTAGCTTTACATAAATAGGTTAGCTAACTAGGCGGAAACATTTTAACCTTCTGGCTTAATTAATAAACAGGGCCTATGCTGCAATAAACAATTAATTACCAGCTTCATAGGTTAAATTTTGTTAAGCAAATTTAATATTAAGTAGCTACCAAATAGAATTAAACCTCTCTTAATTTTATTAATAAAAAGATAAGACAAAGATGGCATTCACATTACTATTGCATACATTGCTTTGCAGCAAAATGCAGATTACAGAAAGTTACCAAGTTCAAAACAAACTTCTTGCTTTTATGTGAGCCAAAGATGGAGGCATTCATGTAGGAGCCAGAAAAAAATGTGTACTTAGCAATTCCCAGAGGGCTTACTAGGTACATTTTTACATTGCTCAATATTCTGCATGAATTCCAGAGTTTTCAAAATCAAAAGTTTGTTTCATGTGGTGGTCTGAAGTGAGCATGAATCCTGCAAAAATGGAAGGCAGCTTGTATACTTAGAACTGCACATAACAAATCACTCTGGATGGGAATTCGGAATATAGTTTTTCACACCACTCTGAACTATGCACTGTCCTTCCAAAGCAGAGACACAAGTCCACCTCACTCTGTCAATGAAATCACAGATTTCACCCAAATACAATGTTGTACTCAGTTCATGAATTACAGGGGGCAGAAGTCAATGCTGTTAACCTCTGGAAAAGCAAATACAGTTCTTGAAAAACAACGCAACCAACCAAAAAACCAAAAAGCCATAAAATAATATCCTCTAAATTTCTAAAAACTTTTAAAAACACTTTGTTTAAAATAATGATTCAGGAAGTATTTTGTGGTAAGAATATTTTATATTTTTTTTTTACACTTTTAACACTTACAAAAACATTCAAACACAGGAAAAAAATTAAATAACTTTGGGAGCAGAACAAATCCTTCTGCCTACACACATACATCAATTCCAAGCTGTTGGCACAAAAAGTAATCCACATTCATAAAACCCTTACTACTATATCAAACATAAGTTAAGTAAATCATAGGCACTATTTTATCAAATCCATGTTTCCACAATTCTGCAATAAATCTCTAAACACAGAGCCCCATGATTTCCTGATATTAATAAACTGGTAATGCACAAAGGCTTTCTAGTAAACAGACAGTCTGTCTTCTCAGGAAGTCATTTGCTGTATTTTGGGGGGAGCAGCAGAGAAAAAAATCCCTATAAAACTTAAGCTGAATTTACCCAAGCGATGAATTACTTAACTTAAGGAAACGTACACAATTTGATGCAGCCATGGTAAAACCCCCAATATCATCATCTAAACTGACTTTCAAAAGTTAAAAGTCAATCAAGTGTTTGATAAAATCCACCAATTAAAATTCACCTTTCTTCAATGAAGACTGCAGCATTGCTTTGTAAAATGCTGAAATATAAAAACTGGGGCTTTAGTGAGAATATGCACATTTGATCTAGTTCTCTCTTCTGCTGAACAGTGACATGAGATACTGACATCCACTGCCTGTACCAGCGGGTGACTCAAGGCTAGATTAGTGGTATTTACTGCTCTGTACTGGTGCAAGGTAGTTTCTGCTGAAATCTGACTGAATTACAGTATATTTGATACTCCGACTTCAAAGTCTTAGCACAGATCTTGGTCTGAGGTGTGAAGTCATCCATCAACCCAAAGTCTGCTTGAGTATTTAGAGCTGCACATTAAGTCTCCACTCCTTTCTATTTGGTTTCTTCCAAGTCAAGTAGTATTGCATGGCTTTTCATCCAGGAATATGTTAATGCTGGCCTAAAATTCAAGTGCTAGAATTTCAGGATTAGTTATCCTCTTAGTGGTGGGAGTCAAAATACAACAGCAGTCCCAAACTCAGATACTAATGGGGTTGAAGGCTACCTACCATCCAATCCAATTTGTAGTGTTTGTCAGTCATTGCACAAAGGATATACCATTCACATTCTCAAACTTAATCAACTGTACACCCAAAATACTGAAAAAGCTTCAAACAAAAATCCCTTCCATTTAACTAGTCCCACCCAATACAACTTTAGTTACAGATGTTTGCATGATGTCTTCCAAAACAGAAAACAATTGTTCAAATGCTAAATATATCAGTTGTTCTGAGCAAAATGTGTTAGAGTAAGTCAGAGCCACCAGAGGAATTTAATAGCTTGTAAACAGACATAGCAGGTTTCATACTCTGTTACCAGTAATGTAAGATACACATATGTAAGGCAAAGTACATATTTAAACACACTTACATGGGCAATATCTTCTGTAAAAATATTTACAATTTAAAATAAACCAATTTAAGAAATGGATGAAAGTAAAAAAATAGGATACAGAAAACTCCCTCATACCATGGAACATCACCTAAATGAATATCATTTGGCATCAAGAGTCAACTCATTTCCTTAAAATTTGTATGTTACAAGTGCATAGTTGTGTTTCCTTCTCCTTAACTATCAGCATTTATAGTTGCTGCGGCTGCAAGCATAGCAGTATGATATTAGAACAAATTAACATTCTCACTTGCTCTTTCCTTTGTAAGGAAACCTGCTATTAAAAAAGTTTTTCCCAAATATCGAGCCTTGTGTTAAAAATGTGGCTACAGTAGCAAAGGCCATCTTTCCTGAGCCAGGAACTTTAAGGTTAGAAAGATTGTACAACTGATATTAAGCCCTTTTGGCAATCAAACATATAAGAGCATGTAAAACCAATAAATCAACATAGGAAAGATGCAATCTATACTATTGCATTTGTGTGTGTCTGCTACATTCAAACCTTTTAATATGATAAAAGCCATGGCTACAACCCACTGTTCTGCCTAATTCTCCAGAGTAACTGCTGATTCTTCTTGAAGGATATATGTACCACTTGCCCCAACCAGGATCTCATACAATTGTTAAAAGCAACATTTCCCTAGCACTGTAGCAATCTGCAATCAGAACATTAGCTCTGATTAATGTAGCCTTGTTTCAATAGTACATATTCACCAATCTTTCTGCTGAGTTAAAGAAGGTTGAAAATGATATTTTGGACAATGTAGGTTGACAGTTATCCTTGCTGTTTTTCAAGGTGGGCATTTCTTTGGCATTTGTTCGGTTTTTGCCCAGACATTGGCCACTCTCATAAATGCTCAAACTGATACATTTTTAGCAAGCAAGAAAAAAACCCCCAGAACTGATAGCAATTTAATGTAGAAGTGATTGTATGACCACCAAACATCTGATGTTAGATGTTATTAAAGTGCTGCTTTTATAATCTCTGCCAGTTTGTGCTAATTAGAGACAGAGAGGTTTGGAATTTTTACAAATCCCAAGAGTCACATCTGAACAGTTTGTTTAATCAAGCTGTCTTTTAGCCTGGTGAGGAAGCATCCGTGAGCACTGGAACTTTGCATTAAGCTTTGCAGTTCAGTAGCAGCCATCTTTCCAACTCTCATCTTTCACGTTGCCATAGGTTTTGGGAGTGGGTAATGATCTAAAATGAAATGAGATATTTTTCAGTTTCATATATAACTGTTGAAGTCTCCATCTACAATACATAAGAATTTAAGCGTTTTATAAATAATTGGAATACATACTTCATCTATTTAATTCTCTGCAATACAGTTTACTTAAGATAAACTCCAAAGTATTTTCAGTTTCAGATTGTATGTGTTGTATCTTGGCAACTACCATGTCAGAAAAAAAGGCTGAATAAATAGGCAGACAACTTACTGCTATTATACTGTGTGAAAATGCAAGCTTAATCTGCTGACATCTAAAATAGGCCACTTTTTCAGTCACGTATATAAACAGGGAAATCCTTGTTTAGAATATTACATTTTGCTTTCATCAAAATC